>NW_026623994.1:57150-138998 GCF_030028575.1 Malurus melanocephalus | reverse complement strand
CCCTCCCCCACCAAACCCCCAAAATAATTGCTGTAAACCAAACCAATCAGCAACCAACCAAAAAAAACCCCACCAAAAAAAAAGGGTGGGAGGGAGGAAAAAATGACTATTTTTCTTGCTTGAATTTAGGAAACTTTTGACAAGAACGTCTTTTCAAAGTCACAGAAGTCTTATATTCTTTTCCACTTGCTTATTTTTTTCCTTGTTCCCTAAGAGAAGAGAAGCTGGTTTCTCCCACAGTCTTCACTCAACAAATCTGTCTAATTTAGTTCCTACAATAGCTTTAATAGTCAGAGGTAGAGAAAAGGAGCTGTTTTTCCTTTCAGTTCAAAATGGAAATATCAAACTACTGCTGTGTAACCCAGTTGTTACACAAGCTACTGCTTCATGTTCAAATTCATTGAGCCATATGAAGCAAATTTTTAAAATGCCAAATCTGTACTGCAGGACTGTCCCTGGAGACAGAGAGGGTGACATTTATGCTGCCATGCTAGTGTTATCTGCCTAGGAACAGTAATACATGCAGCATCACATTTAGACTGATAAATATGATGATAACAGGATAAAAAATTCCTTAAGCACTGATAGCATGTATTTACTACTCCAATCCCATCATGGCTGTTGCATCAAATAAAGGAAGCAGAGACAGAATAGTTACAGTAAATAGACTATGTAAGAAGATTAGACAAATGAAAGACTGGCATCCAGCTTTGTCCTTAAGGAGTACAAATTTTCTCCTTAGACACAGGATTCTTCTCTACACTCTAAATACATTCTGTAACACCTGCAGATACTGTAAAATCCCCCTGTATAGAAGGATAAATCCCAGCAGTCCCAGCAGTGGACCTGCTGTCTGCAGCACAAATCACAGTGGATTTCCTGAGGTAAATCTGCAAATAAAAGAGAGCTTTGCTTTCCTTTTCACAGCATTTACAAAAACCGCTACCACAAATATGAGCATCTAATATTTGAAACAGAAAATGATTCAACTGGTGGAAGGATCAGGAAGTAATGAAGTAGGAAAACTACTAAATGCAAATGAGTAGAGCTTCAGTGGCATTAGATTTATTACAGAGGTTATTGCAAAGGTATCTCATAGCAAATCTCTGCTTAGGGGGATATGCTAAATTTTCCTTAATCCATTGAATTTTTCAGGGCTTCCATTTCAGGAAGAGATTTGGTTTTGACATTTTAGGAGAGTTATTTTTGTTAAGTAGAAGTTAAAAAATACACAGTATCAGCATCTTTGCCAACATCTGGCTCAGAAACCAAGCAATCAAACTTGGTTCAAATCCTGTGCATGTCTTCATAGCATTAAGCCCTTTGATGGTAATTTTTTCCGTCCAAATTATGGATATATTTCTCAAAGATTAAGAGCAACATTTCCCAAAGCTTATCTGAAGGTAAGTAATCAGGAAGCCAGCCAACTGGAAACACAGAGATTTTCAAAGAAGGTGAATTGGTACATTTTTATTGCACATTTTCTTGTGCTTGGGTATTCAGTCTCTAGTTGGGATATAATGAGAGGATGTATGAAGCATATAGGCCAGTTAATTGATAATTATATGTATTTGTCTAATGGTGAATCAAAGCTGGGATGTGCAAGCTTGGTTAAAACATTCTTTTTCGTTTGTGTGTGGGTTTGTTGGGTTTTTTTGTTTTGGTTTGGTTTTCCTGAATGACAGAGTATCCCTGGTAAAGGAAAGTTGAGGGTTTGGGAGTTTTTCCCCCTTATAACTGTCAATTCATCTGCATGGTGATTGATAGTGATTTGATAGGCTAGACAAAAACACATGCTACTTTACACAGAACTAAAAATGGAAATATTGACTGCATTTTTCTTTAAACTTTTTTCTATCCATGATGTTTATGCTTTAACACAATGGAGTTGTGCAGAGAAAGACAACATCCACACCCAATAAGTGAAGGCAAATGCATAGTTTTCTTCCACTGAGTGGCTAAATGCATCACAGGCAGCAAATAAGAAACATATGCATTTTCATGAAGCCTCTGCTGAAACTTCATCCAGAAGTGCAAGCCTTAAAATAAATAAGCAAACTAAACAGAATGGGGAAAAAAAGTTTCCTTGGCACAAAGGCAAATTCATGCAAAAGCCAAGAACAGCCTAATAGCCAATTTTGTGCTAATAAGCAAATGCTAGCAAAGTATGACATTTTGTAAAAGATTTTCAGAGAAGTACTCTCATATAACTAAATGGTTTTGGAAGAGAAGTATTATTTATTCCCATTTCGCAGACAATTCAAATGAAGGTCATTAAATGACTTGTTCCAAAACATGTTGGATTAAAATAATGGCTGGTAGTACAGCTGGCAGCAAGGCTGCCACGTACTACCCTTCTGTATACCCTAGCTTGCAGAGTTCTGGTCAGAACTAAGATATTTTGTCTCCTGAATGTTATTGAAAATTTGGTAAGTTTCTGAACTGCTTGCTTTTTAAAGGCAATTCATATCAGGAGTCTATTACTGTGCCAGCTACTGCAGGCAGCTGTAAGCGATCCATCTGGAATGTAAGAATAATGATCCTGATACATATTCAGTACATTTCACTGAGCACCCTGGAAATCAGATGCACTTCAGGAGTAAATTAGGAGGCAAGAGAGATCTGGGAACGAAGCTATCTGAGGCAGTAACCTGCCTTAAGTCTTCCCAGACACACTGGAGCTTGAAGGAGAGGATGAGATAATCACTAGTTCAGCATGCACTTTCCCTCCTTTGACCAGGTCCACTCTTGAGAAATAATGCATCTTGGCTTCTGTTTTACTCAAGACTGATATTTACTCAAGTCTGTTATTTCATGAAGGAACGGTTGAAAAGTTTCTGGCAGTTGCAACACTTAATCTCATTCTTTCTGCCCTTTCCCCATCAATCCCAGTATAGCAGAGGAAGTACTTTCTCATGTGCTCTTCTGTCTTTTCCCCTGGACTGAATGTTGGTTGAGCTTTTGTTGAAGACATAATTGCCATGTTCTTCTTATACAAAGCAAACCAAAGAAACACTCACTCAACTGGAAGTTCTTTGGAAAAATGCTGAAGGTGTTGGAAGGCAAGGTCCAACATTCTGAAGCCACAGAATGGATTACACATTAAAAACTTGTGAAAAATAATTTATTTCTCCTCTTGCAATTCTTGATTAATAGCAGTTTAGCCTGCTGTTGCACTAGTGATGTCAAGGGTTCTTGACTTAGAAATATAGCAGATGACAAGAAGATGCCCACCTGCTCTGTAAAAATCAGTTCGAAACATAACATTTCTTCTATAAGGACTCCTTTTCCAAATGGAAATAAATAATTTATAGCAATTTGTCAATCCTTTCTTAGTGCCTGCACTATGTCTTTTAGCAATTGCAAATTGTTTCACTTAAATAATTTTCTTGCCTTTTTGTACTAAGATTGAAACAGCAAGGTGATCAAAAAACAGGAATAATTCTTGGCCAATGTCATAGCTTCAGAGTGGACATTTGATTCATAAACCCTGTTTTATGTGTTATGCAGAGACATCCATCATGTACTTGTTTTCTGGAAAAGCATTTTGAAGTTAAGAATAAACTTCTTTTTAGGCAACCAAAACTGGTCCTAGGAGATAGTTAAAAGTTTATTTTTTTCTCTCAAATATATGAATATTTGTTGTGCTTTAATCCCTGGTGACAATTAAGCTCTAGGCAGACACTTATTCACTCTGTCACAAGCAGGACTGGGGAGAGAATCAGAATAATAAAAGTGAAAAAATTATTGGGTTGAAATACAGACAATTTAAGAGGTAAAGCAAAAGCCACACCCACAAATAAAGGAAAACAATGAATTCATTCACCCCTTTCAGAGTCAGGCAGGTGTTCAGCTGCCCAAAGAAAGCAGGGCTCCATCACAGGTAGCAGTGACTTGAGAAGATAAACAACATCACTCCAAATATCTCCCCTCAATTTCTCCTTCCTCCACCTTTATGTACTGAGCATTTCTCCATCTGGTCTGGGATATCCTTGCAGTCTGTGTCAACRGTCCTGGCCATTTTCCTCACAATTCCTTGTGCTAACCCAGCCTTCTCACCGGTGGGGTGAGACAAGAAGCGAAAGTGCTCTCTTGCACTCTGCTAGTATTGCTCAGCAATAACAAAATCATCTCTATATTATCAGCACCATTTGCAGCACAAATCCAAAACAGCACTACACTAGGCACTTTGAAGAGAGTTACTCCACGCAGTATCTAAACTAGCCCAATATTTAAACTGCTAATACCTATTATACTAAATATCTCTATACCACATCCAGTACAGAAAAAGATGATTCATTTAGCAGGAATGAACTTTCACTAGAATCACTGAAACTGTTGGAAATACTAGATTTAGGGTTTGGGGTTTTTTTGGTGGTTTTTTTTTTTGTTTGTTTTGGTTTTTGTTTTTTTTTTTTGCATATTCATTGTGATATTGTTTTTATTGACCAGTCCTATTTATGCACATGGAAAAATGTTGAAAAGCAACAAAAGTGGTGGGAACACAGACATCTACATGGATCTTTCTTTTGTTTACAGAGTGGAAAGGTTCTTAGAAACATAAATAACCTGAGTTGGAAGGGACTTGTGAGGAGCAAGGAACTCCTGACTTCTCACAGATCAAACTAAAATTTAAACTGTTGTTCTAAGGTATCTGGAACACTTAGCTTGGGGCATGACTATGTACCAGGGAATCTTACTCATTTGCTTGACCAATTCCTCATTAAAGAACCTTTTCCTAATCCTCAATCTGAACTTTCCCTGCTGCACTTTTAAGCCATTGCCATGAGTTATTTCACTGGACACAGAGAAGAAATCAGCATCTCCCCACCCATGAGGAAGGTATAAATAGCAATGAGGTCATCCCTCAGACTCTTCTAAACAGAAGAAACCTAATATTCTCAGCTGTTCCTCATAAACCATGCCCTGTAGTCCTTTCATCACCTTTCTTGCCCTCCTTTGGGCACATTCTGATACTTTTGTCTCCTTATGTTGTGGAGCAGAAAGTCTACATAGTGTTTAGGTGATGACACATCAGCAGTGGGAGAGTGAGTTTTGACTTGTCAGCTATATTGTGAGTAATGCACCCCAGAGTACAGCTGGTCTTTTTGTAGAAATAGTGTTTTTATCTCTAATSTCCATTCACCTCAGAGATTACTACTTCCCTTTGGGGAGTAAAACAAAAATATAAGATACCACAGCAGAGCATGCTACAATGATTGTACTCAATTTCTATTCCTGCAGGCATTGTCCTTCACATATATTTATAGTTGGTAAATATCTTGCCATTCATTTATAAATCAGATTTACAGTGCTTCAGGCAAAGTTTTTTTTGCAATGTCCAGTGACAAAGAAGTGTAAAACTGCCAGGAACCCATTTCAGTATCCTCTGATCAGTGCCATCCTTCAGGATAAATCCAACCTTTGCAAGAGCCTGATGTAAATTCGTGAGAGATGGGTTGCTCCTAAGAGAACATTTGTTACCTGAAAAGTAGCAAAATGCAGTGTTTGAAGAAGTTACTCACTTACATCCTAGTCCATGTGACCTAGCTGAACAGGTTAAATTAAGCTAGCTCCAAGAACCATCAGATCAACACCCTGCTGTTTTCCCTCTCTCTTTTGCAAGGAATTAGGAGGAGGGACTTTGKAGCTAGAAATCTGACTTTGTTTTTGGCAATTTTCCTGGTTGTTCACAAATATTTTTTCCTCTCTACRTCCATATATTATCAGTATTTCCCACCTCCAGGCTGTTGATTTCAGACTGCAAGGCAGAGAAATGGATGCTTATCAGCAGGTCCTTTTCCATTACTGGTGAGAGGGAGATGAGGGTTGAGAAGGTCAAACACAACATTTTTTTCTGCCATTACAAATATCAGAACTGACTGAGACCTACTTTAGGTAGTGGAAATTTTCTCAGATGCTGTTTTAGTTAAAACAGTGTAAGAGCACCTATAATTTTACAGCTTGTGGTCTAAGAAAAGGTAGCTAAAGTCTCCAGGCAGTAATAAAAAACTCTGAGATAAGACTTTTATGAAAAGCTATCCTCACTTTATGAAGACAAATTTCTATCTGACCAGTTTGATGACCAGCTTTCCGCAGTTTGGAGTGTATTGAGCTATTTAGTGACAGAAAGAGGGTTACAAGCACCTTTCAGTAATACAGGATCAAAATCTGTATATATAGGGCTCACCTACTGTTTCAGGAACTTCATTCTGTGGTAGCGTGTGGGCTGGTATGTAAACTGTTGCCATTACAACAGTTTTGTAAGGAAATTTTTGTTTATGAAATCCATAATAATTGTCACGGTCCACAGGAAATACGACGTGAACTACGAGGGAAGCAGGTCCAGRTTCTTCTTTATTAACTCTCCTTTACCAGCAAACTAGCATGAGTTATATACACTTTTCTTATCTCCCGCACATGCAGTTGCACCAATCACACACGCCTCAGCCAATCACATGACCAGGCAGCTTCCAATGTCCACGCACCATGATCCCTGTTCTAATTCGTGGGCCAGCTTCACTTGACCAATTCTGTTCACCTCCGTGGCTGGCTGCGTCAGCTMGTCCGTGCCTGCACTGTGTCAGCTTGTCCGGCCCATACTGCGTCCGAGTCCAGCCCCCACACACAGCTGTAAAATCAGCCAGGGCCACCACAAATAATAATTAGTATAGTAAACCTAGTGATTAGTTTAAATTTATGATTGGCAATAAGCTATTTCTCACTTTATTTGTTGAGAATTTATTGTGTTTTATACATATGTTTATGAATTTATTTCCATTATTAAAATAATGAAATCTGCATGGAAACATGTTGGGGTTACTTGGGTTTAGTAGGAAAAGTCACTCTGTCCTGACAAAATATGATCTGTTCTTGCAGATCTTCCTGCAAGTGCTCCAAAACAGGAATATTATTGGCTTTTGAATATAGAGTCCAAAATTTCTGAATCTCTGAGTGCTTACCATCTAAAAATTCATTATGTTTCCCTAGCAATTTGTATGCTTCAAATATTTCTGCAGCCTTTCAAAAGCGATCTAGTTGTCTCTCTGTTGTTCTGTGCAATAAACATGACCTGGTCCTATTGGTTTTCTTCACTGACATCCTAAAATTAGTTCATCTGCATGTTTTTCTCCAGCAGATAATTTATTCATTAGAAATACAAGGCATCCACTGAAGAAAGGGGGGTTGTTGCAAAAGTAATGTTGAATTATGGCTTTGGAACCTTATTAAAATTCAGTTAAATTATTTGCCACAAATAAAATATTGGAATAACATTGTTTCAACTTGAAATAGTCTCAGTAATCTTGTGGACTAAAGTAATACATTTCTGTATTACATGCAGAAAAAAGCTTATTTCTACAAATAGAACCATGAAAAGAAAATCCTGCTAAAAATAAACAGTCAAAGAAGATAGGTGAGGTGTGAATTTACACAGTAAACAGTGATTGCAGAAAGAAGAGAAGACGGCAGGACTCCGCATTAAGCAAATTAATTCATGCTGGAGTTTCATGTGTCTGAAGAAATTAAATTGCCCACTTCCTAACCATAGGTCCCTGCTATGTAAATCTTTTACTTTGCATTTAATCTTCCATTCTTGTTCCATATGGAAGTCAGAATTTAAACTTCTACTTATTTTAAATATTTTTCGTTTTTTACTCATCCTACAAGAGCATTTTTCCTTGTATTACTTTGAGGAAGGCACCATGCAGCTATCGTAATTTCTTTCTCTTGCTGTTGAAAATATAATTTACTCTTGTCCCCTGACTGATTTATTTTGTTTCTGCTTACTTTCCGTAGAAGTGATGTTTGAGACTATGCCACTACTGCATCTATGAAACACAATAATAGTTCATCCCTTTTGTGGGATAAACATACAAATACTGTATACTACTTGAACAGTCAATCAAAACCACCAGGTTTTAAACAATATATAAAATTATATTCAGTCAAGGACAAATCTTCAAGACTAAAGACACAAAGAGATAATGAGCTAATTAAACATTAATTCTAACATTGTTTTTTGAGAAAGTTTGGAACAGAAAAATACATTCCAGACCTTAAACTAGCATTACCATATGTCATTAATATACTAGCATTACCATATGTCATTAAAAGGTTTTGCCTGGAGCCATGCATGGACTGGTGTTTTCCCTCATCCAGCTGAGTCTTTAAATATCACAGCGTGAGTGTCATCCATTCTTGTAAAATGTAGTAGCCACTGCACAGAAAATGTAAATACCCATTATGTACTGTAAAGGAAGTCTGGGATAAACAGAAGCATTTTGGAACTGGCATCAATATTATTCCACAAGCTAAAATGCAGGCTTTCTACTTTATGTATTCCTTTTAGGTTTTTGTGGTTTTTTTTTTTTTTTTTTTCCCAAGGTGTTCCTAAGCATATTACACATGCAGTCAATATCATACCCTAAATTGTTATGATAATTATTTGTAAGTCATAATCTAAAACTTCTGTCAAACARGGCAATATTTTGGCTGACTGAGAGATAGAAAGCCAATGAGATGGTTTTGTCAGAATCCCATTTCCAGAATCAGGCCATGGTTAAGAGGCTTGTTCTTGTTGTGTGTTACCAAGCTGGAGCCAAAGTTTTGTCCATGAGCTTTAATCTCTGTGCTGTTCTGTGTGTAGGAATACTATGCAGCAGACCTGGCAGATATAATAAGGTTTCCATTATTTCAAATTGATCACATTTTACTTGATTCCTTTTGAGAAGCACTCATCAGGTTTACTCTCTGAGTATGAACCCTAATCTGGCCTTGAGACCAGACATTAAGTTTCAGTTTAAAACCTTATTCACACCTAACTGAACACCTCCGCTCCTTGTTGACAATACAGTATGGAAAGTGAATTATCTTGTAGTCTGGAGAAGTGGTTCATCCATACAAGGATATTATATGTTGTGGGGTAGCACTGAAATGTCTAATATGGAAAAATGGGGAATTGGTCTCCAGGATTTCTATGCCTGTATCTATTTTTACCACCATATTTYTTTTAGCATTTTCTATTTCTGTTTTAAGACCCAAAATTGTCATTGTGATATGTATCTGAAAAGATCTGAAACTACCAGCGGAATTTTGATTCTAATGTCTACTAGTACCTGAAGCCTCTAGAGATCTTGAGTCATTAAGATGTAAATTAGCATTAAGATGTATAACTTGCTAAAGACTGACATGGTGTTTGCAGTTTGTTTTCAACTTAATCACCTCAGGCCTTCTTTCCAGGTAAGCTATTTTAAAATTTTTCCCTTTCTGTGGCAGAAAAAATGAAAAATTGTCATTCTAGACCTTGTTTTCTAATTAATTCTTCTTTTGRCAAACTAGCATGTGGACAGCTCCAAACTGCTGCATTCCCATTACTCATGACATGCTRAGGATAACTTCATCTAGTGTCTCCTTCTCATTCTGACAAGTAAAAACAAAAAAAAAATCCAGATGAGATTATAAAGCTGGAGTTTAATACCGTCACAATAAGCTGACAGGGATTATGGAAATCTTCTTGTCTCACTTCTGTTTAATTCTCTCCCATTTGCACATACAAAGCTTGCATGTTTTGTATCTCATGCATAAAATTCTTGACAACATCCTTAAAACACAGACCCTGCCCTCTCTATAAGAAGGATCTTAATCCTTTTATGGTTTCTGAGTTGCAATTTTTATTATGACTATTTCATATTAGCTCAAATGGTAGAAGCCTTGATGCCTTTTAAATATGCTTGTGATATCCCTGCCATCAAAAAATATTTTGGTTTTATTATAAATACTTATCCAGTGTATACTATACTTCTCTGGTGTATCGCCCCAACTTTCCCAACGTCCCTCTGGAACTCACTACCTCTATATAAGCTAATTTAAATTGACAAACTTGTTATGCCAGTGATATTTATAATGATAAGCCACTACAGCAGGGAACTTCAAGATCTACACTTGAAATGCTGCCACTCTCCGATAAAGTAATAGGTATCAGCTTCGTTACCCTTTTTGACACTGTGTTTCTGTCTCATCTGTTGTACATACTTGTATGCCTAAGTAGAGGAACACAATCAACATGCATTGTCAGGTGAATATTGGACAAGCCAGGAATTTTATGAGGTTTGACTAGCACTGCTTGCTCGTTTAATTTAATATCTGCTCGTTTAATTTAATATCTGGTGATCTGGTTCATGCCATTTATTTCAGGCTTAGCATCCTATCAAAATTTATAGAAGAGAAATACACTTAAGAAAATCAGAAGGCCCCCAGTTTTTTCACAAAGTGCCAAGCTTACAAGATGACAAGAACATGTTACAAAGTTCTTGTAACATGCCCTTGTCATTTTGTAAGTTCAGAACAACAGTATGAGTATTAAGTTATATATGGCCCTCACCAATGACATTGCACCAATGATCCAAAAATTCAATTGAATATTCAAATGTCATCATCTCTGCACTTAGGTATCAGYATCTGGACATCCAACACTGTTCAGAAGTATTTTGAATTGTCCTGTAACAACAGTCTATGCCACTAGCCGGTTTTAACAAYATCGTAGAAAAGTAAATGTTCCAGCTGCAGGCACTGGGAGTGCAATAGATGTAGTGGATAAAGCCTTAGGTAAAGTGGGGGAAGGAGTATCCTTTTTGGGTTAATTGCAAGCCTTCTGGCTGATTAAGAAATGTTATTACCTTAGGCATTTGCTCTTAGTCATACAGTGCTGGATATAGTGTAAGTCATGACTACAAAGGAAGTCTCTGCCCATTAAGTATTTTAGGATAAGGTTCACAAAATTTGACAGTGAATTTTTGATGCCATCTTCTATGCCTTAATAAAAGTCTTGCTGAATTCTGTCTCAGCTACTTCTATAGATGTCTGCAGCATTTCCAGGATAGCATCAGGCAAAACTGTAAAATAAAGAAATTGAATTAGCTTTTTTTTAATAAAAACTGAGTTCTTTCTCAAAAAGCTACATTACTTTAGTATGTATTTGATTTTGATAAAATAATCACTTCACTTGCAGAAAAAAAAAGCCATCTATTAAAAACAATTTAAAATATTGTGAAAACATCTTCATGCATTCTATGACAACTCTATTCTTTTTCACTACTTGCTTTTCATTCCACTGAAAGTGCTTTTGCTGCTCAAAAAATTGCAAGAGACATTTCAATTACAGGTATGTCCCTGAAATGGCTGCATTTCTGTAGAAAAGAAGCAATTCAYAAATAATGCACATTACTTTCAGTCATAGGAAAAGAAAAAAGTGGTCAGTGCTATTATTACTTGATGTAGAGGTGCCTTGAGGGGTATGCCTTTGTTGCTGTAAAGTAGATCTCCAAACCTGTACTGAGTAAATACTTTTTTTTTTTATTATGTTTGTACATACTCATTCTTGAGCTAGGATGAATCACCAAAGCTATTTCATCTCTTAGTCATCCCCTGGATTGGTTTCTTTGTTATAGAGCAGATCATATGAAACTCTTAGAAAGTCAAAAGAAAAAATGTATTCTACTTAAAAGCAATGGAGCTAATTTTATAATGACTTGACTTCACGTATTTCAGCTGATTTATGCTGAAGAATCTTAAATATCTGACTCCACTACCCTTCATCCTCATTTTATCAATGTAAACTTTGTGGTTTACTCAGCAGCTCTAGAACAATTGGAACAGGGAGTAGTCCAAAGGTTTGGTGATTAAAACAGCCATAAGGATCCCAAAACCTCTTGAAGCCTTAAAAGTTAATGAACTTACTGCAAGAGAAGATTTAGCTGTCTACTCTACTGTTCTAAAATAAGCCTTGAAAACTTATAGAAAGCACCAAGTTTGGTTTCTGAGATGCAATTTTTATTATTACATTATTCAACTCAACTCATTATCTTAATTAAAAGTCTTCCCTGCTGTTCTTTGTGTGCCATCTAATGTTATTATGAGATATTTCATGTTGTAAGTTACACTCAAATTCACTCAATTCTATGTTAATTCATTGTCTTAGCAAACATTTTTGAAGACTCAGGAAAGTATGAGCTTAATAGAGAAAATTGAATCTACTACACTATTAAGAGAGTTCTATAGCAATGTTCATAGAGTAATTAAAAAAATAGAAAGCATTGGCAGACTGAAAGAAATTTCAGTCATGACCAATATGAAAACAAACTTTCATATTTGTCAGCTGTTATATCTCTAGAGAAGGAGCAGCAGGATATCTTTTTGCTGAGGACAGTACAAATAAAGTGACAGAAATTTTCTTCAAGAATATTTGAAGTAGTAATGGAAAAACAGTTGTATTTAAATGCAGCAAAAATTGATATAAAATTCACTGAATTACATTGCTTTTCCTTGCAAGAAGGTAACAGCAATTTTTAGCAAATACACATTTTCCTCTGAAATGACAGGCTGTGTGAGTCACTTATGTCATGGGCACTGAAAGCCCTGACTGTTCCTGCCTGGCCCCTCTGAGGCTCTSCTCATCTGCCCTCAGCCCAAGACCCTATCTCAGTCTCAGTACTGACAGCCTCTGCCACAGTAATGTCACAGCAAGGGCCTTGCCCAGCTCCCCACAGCCCTGCCCTGCTGGTCCATGGGCTCCACTGACCTGGACCCCACCACAGGCGTCCCCATTCCTGGGGGTGCCCAATTGCCCAGGCTGGGGCTGCCCAATTGCCCAGGCTGGGGCTGCCCACGGTGTTCTCTGCTCCCAGCTAAGGCTGTGGGACAACTACTCATTCCCCACAGAGCTACTCATCTCTGCCTTGACTCGGCAAAACAGATATATTGATGGGTTGCACACTTTTATCTCCCATTTTAGTGAAAAAAGGGGAGTTGTTTATTAAGATTAAGCTGGAACATTCTATGCTGTGCGGTTCCTCTCTGCAGCATGTTAGAAGTGAGGAAGACAGGTCCTTATCTTCTGGAGGCTGCTCAATTGTGCCAAAGATAGTATTTCAGTACTGGAGGTGGGTCAAAGTGCACAGAGTTCATCTGCAGCTGTCATGGAAGGAAGACAGAAGCCAAAGGAGAAGGAACAGGTGGGTAGAATGACGAAAAATGGAGTTTATCTTGACTGCTGTTCCCAGTCTATTTCCTAGAATACAATTATAGCATCTGTTTCGGAGAAGGGATGTTCTGCTTTCCCTCTCATACCCCCAGGGGTACTCTACCAGTTTTGACCTCCCCTTCTTCATCGGCATTGAATAATACCAGATGTTCTCCTATTCCAAGCAATTTGTTGCCTTACTTTTGACTTCTACCCTGTTTTGCTCCCATTTCCTCATCTTTTCAATGCATTCCCAAAAGGTGACCACAAACACATAATGCTTCGCTATGTGAGAAGCTCTCTACATGCTCTGTCTACTGAAAGTCTTAAAAAGAGGTAGTCAGTTACCCACTTATCCTTGATGCATAAGTAAGGACTAATTATTGAAAAAAAACCCTAATATATTGTATCAACAGTAGCATAGTAAGGTAACAGAGAAGATCTTTCCTGAAAAAATGTTGTCCACATTGTCCAGAGAAGGCAAACAAAAATTTGACTGATCGGTGAAGGAAGTTGCAAGCTCCAAATTTCCATTATGGCTGGGAAGGCAGACTATTCTGGGTTTGTCATGACAGTGGTATAGCGTTGCTATGTTGTTTCTGGGCACAGTACCTGGAGTCTTTTGCCATTAGCAAGGCACCTGGGCTAAGCATGTTTCAGTATGTGCACAATGCAGTGGATAACTGGACCTAGTAACTGTACCATGTTTTTGTTCATGTTTCATTTTGTCATTATGGTGCTAGAGAGTCCTATGCAAATAAACAATGGTGTTTCCTGATTTAAACAAGGCAAGAAACTTTCACAGTAAAAGCTCAGATCAGCAGTTCAGCACGGGGATATGATGAAGCACYGGGGGGATGCTGCTGGGACAGGAAGTGGCAGTGAAGCAGTCAGGAAGACAGGGTGCAGCGCCACAATAGGGGGGACAGGGGATAGCAGGGAGGAGTGACAGCAGCCAGAGATAGCCAGCAGGACCTCCACACAAGGATAATGAAGATAAAGGACAGCCAGCAGGTCCAGGGTGAGTCACAGCGGAGAACAAGGACATGCATGACCAGGCACAAGGACACAGGGACACTTGCAGGTTAGCTCAGGCCAGAGACTTTATTCAGTACACAATGCAGCACCCAGGAAAAGCAGGCACAATGTCCTGAGGATCTTCTCCCATCTGTTCTACAGCTCTGCTCCCAGCAACTTGGGACCACAGCTGTGTTATGCCAGAGATGCAAGAGCACAAATGGACAAACCCTAAGGAGAGGGAACGGATGGGTGGAAGGAGGTTGCAGAGTCTGGTAGTACACTGGAGACCAACAATGTGTGCCAGTGTTTATCCAGATACTATGCTTCAGCAATGACTAAGGTGGTATGCAAGGGTCCATTTGTGCCTTAACAAGCTAATATTGAGAAAGGAATCATCATTATTTTTGTAAATGTTTGGAATTCTCCAGGATGGATTTTTCAATTGCCTGGACTTCCTGTCTCAGAGATGGTAGAAAACTGGGAGCATCAGAAACTGAAGAGAACAATTTGAGGAATACTAAGAAGGAAATTAAAATTATACATAAATCTTGGTCATGTTTTTATGTCATTAATGTATAAATTAAATACACCATGAAGTAGGAATAGTTAGTTAAATCCTCTTAGGTTAGAGCTACTGCCAATTAGTTGTTTTACAAAATCTGACACAATTTTGTTAGAATGACTTGCAGAATATGTTTCTTTTAAAGGACAGCCACTTAAAGGTACCTTGTGGGAGGAATTCTGTCCACCAGTTCTAAAGCATGTCTTCTACTCCATGTAGTGTCAAACAGTGATTTTTTCAGAGTGTAAATCATGGTGTCCTGTCACTTCATGTCTGCATCTCCTGTACCCTTTCATTGGATAATTTGACTTGTAGACAATAAAACGCTTTTCCCTCACTTAGTTTATGTCTATGACTTGAAACTTTCTGCCCAAGTGCCAGACATTCTTCTGCATTTACGATGCATGAGGCTGATTTACATAAAGATTGCTGGATGCAAGCACAATACATTCATTCTCAAATCCAGTAACTCTGTAAGTTGTTTTAAAATCTTCTGAGAAATAATTATGGATTATGAGGTTTTCAAATGCTTCCTTGTAATGAATATGCAAAGGACATCCTGCTCTATATATGGGCTTCATTTTGTGTATGGGATAGTATGTTTTGCTGAGGCAATGTAATCAAATACGTATGACAGACAGATAATGCCAATGGATTCCTGAAAAAAATAAAAGGTATCTTCTTTCACAAGTCCCTCTTAATTGGCTACTTGCTCTTTTTACTTACTGGTCTTCAGGTTGCTCTTTAAATCTTAGATAAATTTGAATTGAAATAATAAACTTTGCAAGTGCATAGTTGTATTCTTTAAAAGCTATAATCAAGCTGTCTGCTTAATATAAGTAGGCTGCAGGTAAATCTGTTTAATGTTTCACCAGTTCATCATTTGAATGCAGAGTAGCTTCTTTACAGGGAATTCAGTCATTGGATGTTTAAATTTTCAGTGTCTGTTGTCATGGTAACATGCATTCACTCTGGTACCCACTGCGCTCAACATAAATTATTTTAAAGTCATAGTATCCTTCTTTTCTTTAGATTTATTGTGGTTAAAAAATAGCTATATTTGAAAGATAATTAAAAATTAAATAATTCCCAGTTAATTATTAGTTTTACTTGCAGCATTCAATAAATTTATCTTAATAAATATTGTACGTATGGAAAAATTTTCCCTCCATTTCTTGTGGAACCATACTTTACAAATATAATAACTGACACATCTTGACCAATTTTTACATTGGAATTCTCATGTTTTCAGTTATGGTTCCAATGCTTTCAGATCTGCATGTTGATGTCACAAGTGAATTGTTAATATTTAGGACTTAATATTTAGGATTTCCTCTAATTTCCTGATTCTTTTTGCAGTACTGTCATGTTTCCATGAAAATTGCAAACTAATGCTCAATGTTTAATTTTATCCTAATATGCTTTATGAGAAAAATCTGTAAAACCCAGCTATGTATATATTAAAAATAAACTGAGAAAGTCATATGTTGATCCCTTGGGATTCTCATGGTTCTAAAGAGGATTAAGAAGAGATATTAAATGCATGTGGTAAGAAATGGAATATTGTTCCAACCGGCATAACAAAATTATTTTTTCCATTTGATATTTGTAAAGTCAGTCACAGCCTAATCTATACTCTAGTTAAAAAAAGTAACTCTTGATCTACAGCTTCGTGTAGGGTTCCTCAGTTCAGGATACTCTCAATGGCTGTTTTGCATAACACTGACATTTGAAGAAAATTCTGTGGTTTAACTTTCCTGATGCAGGCAGGTGTTATGTATTTCATTACTACATATTCTACAGTACAGTACACTTCGCAGAGGACTAATGCTAAAACAGTTCTTTGAAAGAGTTGTGATTCAGTTTTATTTTATGTTGAAAAGATTATTTAATGATTTTATAAATTGTGTGAACAAAATGCCATCCTTTCTGAAAATGCAGATGCCTCAAAAAATTCAGCTTGATAAAGTGAGTACTTTGTAGGTAATCAAAACCTAAATTTTTACTGTTTATCCTGGAGATAATAAAAAAAGGACATGGTTCTGTTTGAATAATAGTCTTATAGATATTGAGTTTTAGATAAGGAAACATTTTCCATTGCAATAAACCATATTGTTCTGATTTTATTTAATTTCTGTGTGGAAAACACTGATTAACATTTAGGACTTTAAAAATAACTGCTGAAATTCTGATGTTAATGTCTAGTTGTGTTGCTATGTGCAATTGTAACCTTGGCATATTGAGACATACTGTAATGAGACATTTAAGAAAACAGAAATCTGCGGCAGCTCTGCATGACTCATTGCACCAGCCTCACACATTCATCAATAATCCAGCAGAGAGAGCAAATCTCAGACAGGTTCCTGTGGGGATTTGGGTTGCTCCATTTTCTACATAAATGTTAATGGTTGCAAACTCTCCTCATTTGGATTAAATCTTCTGAACACCTCTGTTTCTTAATGACTATGCTGTCATTCAGTGTGTTAAATCTTCTGTAATGAGCTTGAAAGGAGAAAGACTCAGATTGCTACTCTCGTCTGTCACTGATGGGACAATTACAGTTTTATAAATGACTTCACTTTTCAGTCTGCTTGATTCAAACTGGAAGTGAAATGCAATCTTCTCATTCCTGGATTACTGACAGGTTTTTTTCCCAATACAGTGAGCAGTATCACAGAGTTCACAATAAAGATGTAAAATCACAAGGGTGTGTTCTTACACAAATGTGGATTTGAGTATGACATCACTAAATGTACTGCATAGCACAGTCTTATTTTCAAGTTCACCGCTGACACCTGGTTGCTGAGTTGATGAACTCAGTTTGTCTGGTCTCTCCTTATCTTGGTAAGAAAATCAGTTATTTAGTATCAGCAGGTCTTATGGTATGGATTTACAAGCTCTCTCAAAATGCCATATAATCCAATATCTTTTTCTTATGTTGCATTGCTTTTCAAAACATGTCTGATTAGGGATCTTTCAGCTGAGTAAACTGACATTTCTCTTTAAATTGCTTATTAACCTTAAATTATCTTTCTCTGTTACAACTGGAGGTACAGGTGGTGTTCCTATAAGATAGGCAGATTGTAATACAGATAATAGAAACACTGCTTTTATTACAGATCTTGGTTTACTAAATTATTATTTTAATACAGCAAAATTTCCTTTTCAAGAGCATGAATGATTTATGAAACTTCTGGCAAATAGTGTGGAGCTTATTATACCCTTAATTTCACCAAGGAGACAGTAAAAACAAATTAGTAATACAACCTGTTGCCTGTCAGAAAAAGCATAGTATATACCTCTGGAAGAATTCTTGCTGTGCTTTCTTTTCACAAGTAGAGAGCAGAGTCCAAGGCTTTTCCAGAAATACAGAATGCTGTTGTTGAGAATATATAGTAGGTTTACTTTTTTTAAATGGTTGGCAAAATTTCCTGAATAAACAATTCTGAATGTCTTTGCTATCACCCTAGATAAACCTTCCCCCAAATACATGTATATTTGAGTGTATGCAGCTAAATCAMATAGCAGAAATCAAACTTTCTATAATAATTTCCTTTATGTGAAAAGCCAAGCTTTGCCAAACTGGAGTTCATTCCCTGTTTCCAGGGACTATATAGAGGTTGATGTTATATTTACGTGCTCTTACAAAAGAAAAAAACACAAACAAACCAAAAGAAAGCAAGCATGATAATAAACACTGATGGTTTTGCCTTAGGTCAAGATTACTGAGTTTTTTAGCATTCCTAGTTTCTCCAACAGACATTGATAATATTTTAATCTTAATTACTACATAATATTGCTTCTTTCTGATATTTGAAGCATATCAGCTAAAGTTAAAAGGACAATTCAAATTCAGATGTAAGACAGCCAATTTACTTGTGACAAATAAAGTCATTTGCCTGACTGTAATAGTTTCTGAAGAAATTCTTGAAATTTGTGTTTGTTTCCACACTGATCTTTCTTGGACACTTGCTGATTAATCTTTTGTCTCTTGGCAAAGTTCATGATACATTCTTCTTAATCCTGAACTGTATTTTTACTGCAAAACTCAGTGAACAGAGAATTAATAACAATTGCTGCTTGCTTTGTGGTCTGACTTTTCATGGAAAGAAAAAAGAAGTATCATCTTTAATTTGCTACTGGTTTTCTTGGTGGTATCGTTTACAATTTTGTGACCAGTGCAGTCAGGAATGCATTTAATGCCTCGATTCATTGAATACTTTTAGGATGGTAGTTCAAGGTCTTTCAGATATGATTCAGAACAAGACTTTAATCTTCTATGAAATTAAAAAAAATCACAGTATAAAGTATGGAACAAAAAGGAAGAGTCTGTTGTTGTTAAATCGATAGATGTCAGAAGGAGGCGAGGGACTCCTTGTCTGTTTTAGAGTAGTGTGTGTTGCAGCAATACCTTTTCTGTGTTCATGTGCATTAAGATTCAGGGTCTTGTTTGAACTTTCTCTCCCCTGTGCAATTAGTATTTATTTCAGGGGAGTGTGTTTAACTTTCTTCATTACAGGGTTAGTTTTCCTCTGCTTGCATTGTACTCAGTGAACCTGATATTCATTTACATCAAGAACCTTTTGATCCACTGTGATCCATTTTAAAGGGCTTTTATACTGTCAGTGTGATGGAAAAGGTCAGAGTGTAAGTGAAAAATCAAGGCTAGAGGTTTCTAGAAATCTTGTTGGTGTGTTTCAAAGTGATCATCAATAACAAGGGAAAAATATTGCCTCCAGTATTATTTGTTTTTCTTTCTTTCCTACTACTGAAACTTTCATAATTTATTAAACTTCCCTAAGATGAAGGCTGCAACATTATTTTGAAAGCTCTTAGAAGCTGTTTCACTACTTTCAAATTGAGCAATATCAATTAAAAAAGCATAGTTTATTTGAAATAAAAATTTCAAAATGAAGCTTTACTCATTTTACATATGGATTTCTGGCAGTTTGAACAGTTTATACAGCGAAAATGGGCAAAAAAGGCTAAGTCTCATTTTCAGTTTATAAAATCTACTGTTTACCCTTACCATCATTATTTGTAAGTCTTATATACTAAAAATGTGAACCTGGGCCCACAGCAGACTCTGCAGAGAGCATATTGAATTCATAACCAAAAGACAAGCACTCTTCCCAAAAAGCTAGTTTCACACAGCTATTTTTATAGAGAGATAAAGAGAGATTTTTTCAGAGATCTGCTCAGTTTAATTGGTAGCATCTGAGGTAAATAAGACAACATAATTTCCATAGGGAGATTGTTCCACAGTCTTGTAAAACCTCTGGTCAGGAAATTTTTCYCAGTGAGACAGCCTATGTTTCCTTTACAGCCATGTTAAAGTCTTTCTGTTTCAGTTCTTTTAAAGGATTGCTTAATGCCAAGCTTCTGTCACTGACATTTACAGAAAATATGAAGACTCAGAGATTTTTGTAGAAAGCTTAAGAGAGATAGATACTCATGTTTTATTCATATACTTTAGGAGAAAAATTTAATTGGTGGAAATGGATGGACCAATTGGTGGACCAAACTACTTCTGGCTTCTCTTTCCCAGTTATTTGTGTGCCCGTGAAGAGCTATTTGTCATCTTCTCTATTGTTTTCTTATATGGCAGTCATAAAAATTTATTATTCAGACAAGAAGATTTATTAATATAATCTATAACTAACACTCAGATTCTTGAATACCAGGCTTATCTATGAATAAAATTAAGATATTTGTTTGCAATACAAACAGCTACAAATCATAGAGAAACTCAAAAATATTTGGCAAACWGTTAAATTCCATAGAGAACAGACTCTGGAATCTTATTAGGATGTATCCATAACACAACCAGGTCCATATTTACATTGGATCCTCTTAAGCATTAAACCTCTGTAAATAATGAAGCAGATCCACAAGAGCCGTTTGAAATAGTTAAAGCAGATGGAGAGAAACTGCAGCTATGCTGCATAGTTGTAGATCAGAGCAGAAAATAACACTAGGAAAATGACAAAAACCTTTGACAAAAAAAAGGCAGGATTCAAAATATCCTCAAGTCAAGGGTCAGAATTTTGTCCTTCTATTTTAAGTACAGAAGCCTCAGTTTGCAACAAATAGTGTATGGATGAGTTTCCTTCCTGTAGGCATGATCTGGTTAGCAGTAAGCACTGGTCACTGTGCTTCAATGATTTATTTCATTTTTAACCACCTGCTCCAAGAGAAACAGTTGAAATTATATGCCAAGGACAAATGTCCACTCTTTGGAAACATTTGCATCTCAATGTTTATGTTCATTAACTGTCTGGGTTTTTTGGCTTTCACCCAGCAGCAGGAGACTGTTACCCTGGGAAAGAATTGTATGATAATTACATTATCCCTTAATTAAAATATTGCATAGACTCCAAAGGTAAATGTTGTGTCTGTCCTATTTTCAGCTGAATTACATGAATGACCCTGTAATTCTAAGCAGCAGCCTCTGTATGAAAACTCTCTGTATCACACTTCTCTATCATGGTGGATCCAATCCTTGTTTCACCTGAAGCACTGGAAATACTTCTGCCAACTTCACAGGGACGAGAACAAAATCCAGCCGAGAGGAGCTGAATTTGCTGACCAGATAGAATGACAATGTTTTCTGCTTGCTTTTCATTTTCAAATTGCTTTAGATGTTACAGCATGTTTTGCCAAAATAGCAATCTCTCAATCTCACTTACCTATACAGAACAAAAGCATAGCATTCTGCCAAGGATCTGATTAAAAGATAGCTTTTCTGTTCCTACTAGGACTGAAACTGACAGTTATTATCTTGTCATGTTGAACAGACCAGGTAAAACAATATTTACTACAGGTTCAGTGATATGGGAGATGACATGATCTAAGTAACTTCATCATTTGTTCTGACCCACTAGTCAAAAGTGGTCTTTTTTTTTTTTGTAATAAAAATGATCCTACTTGCTCCAAATCTAAATCTAGTTACAAAACATGTTACCATTCCAGATCAAGGAAAAATACTTCCCAACAGAAAAATAATTTAAGCAATCTTTAACATTGATTAATTTCAGAATAGATGCACAGCTGAAGGAGGTGTTTTGTGTTAAAAAATTAGAGATGAATGTCTGTTGTGGTTTAAGCCCAGCTGGCAGCTATGTACCACCAGTGGAATTGGGAGAAAAATCAAAATGAAAACTTTTAGGTTGAGATAAGAAGGGTTTAAGAATTGAAACAAAGTAAAATATAATAATAAATACAAGGAAAAAACCCCAAGCAATGCACAATACAATTGCACATCACCTGCTGATTGATCTCCAGCCCATCCCTGAATCTCCATCACTGTATTATGAATAGGATATGAATTCTACCAGAATTAAGGAGCAAATGAGACCATGTGCTGAAGTCAATAATACACTTCTTTTAAACGCTAAATGTGCGGTAGTAAGAAAAATTAGAAAAGAGCAGTACAGGGCAGGGAGAGAGAAATATCAAGCAAAAGATGTTCACCACTTGCAGATCCAGCTGCATCCTGTTGGTCCCTCTTCACCTCAAGCTTCTCAGTGTTGGGAGGTCCCAGAGCTGTTCCAGAGATTACACTTTTATACAGTCCAAGTTTGGGGTATCCATGGGGTGGTGGTACATGCTGTTCCCATAACTTGTGGTGATATACACATATATAAGAGCAGTTTCTTCCTTTTCCACAGCTTGCCACAGTGGGAATTTTTGCCTGGATGCATGAACGTGGATGTACTAACCAGACCTCACCTCTGCCAGGCCTGGAATTAACACCTTCATCTTACAAATTCCATATCTCAAGTTCCTGCTGTGGCTGCATGTATTATGGAAAGTTCCTTCTGTGGCCTTGACAGTATTTTGAGACAGGCTACTATGTTCTTTAAATCCTTACATGACCCCTCTTCTGGGTAACTCCTCCATTTGTATTTGTGGGAGTTGTACTATGCATGACATTCTGATTGGAATATCCCTTTGGCCAGATTGGGTCACCTGTCCTGGTTATCCCCGCTGCCGGCTTCATGTGCATCTCCTCACTGGCAGAGAATGAGACACGGGCAAGTCCTTAACTCATGGTTAGGGCTACCTAGCAACAGCCAAAACATCAGTGTGTAATTAACATTATTCTATACTAAATCCAAAACACAGTTACTAAGAAGAAATTAACTGGCTCCCAGATGAATACAGGACATCTTTACAGATCARTTTCCATCTTTGTTTTTTCTGTGTCTGTTTCTCACATAGAATCCCTTGTTGCTTGCTGAAAGAAGCATAAATTCTAGGGGTGAAATGCTGTAATTGTAAGGATATAAACAGTTTTAAGAGATACATTTGCTTACTCATTCTGAGTTACTTGTAAGAGCCAGAATACTCAGTAAATAAATTTAATTCTGTGTTGTCATTATATAAGGTTGTCTAARTATAGACATTATTCAACTGCAAATGACACAGTTGTGTTAGTCACTGGCATCAAAAGCCTTCTGAATCTTCTGTCAGTCTCGTGGGTTTTGTTCTTTTTTTCCTGCTTCTCATGCTGAGCCTTTTTTTCCTCAGTAGATACCCAAAGAATAAGTCACAAATATTCCCTTTTCACAGCATGAGCTATTTTATCCTCTTATCCAGGATACTGATTTTAAGGGCTTCTACTGAGATACTGTGAAGCTAGATAGATTTGTTATTTGAAGTCTCTCCTGTATTTAATCTGTAATATCCAATGCAAGGGGTGCTGCTGGATTCAGAACTACAGGGTTCTCAAACTGGAACCACTTGCAGTCATTAATGCTGTCTAAGGCTTAAACTGAGATTAAACAAAGGTATTTATGATTTTACCAATAACAATAACAATAACCACAAGAATTACAGCAACAACAATGATGATAATGATGATAAAAAAGATGAAAAATTATACCTGTAAATAATAAAAACATCTAAAAGGGGAATGGGGCAGTTCTTGGTAATTCCTCCTTTTGTCTAAGGAGATGTAAGACAATTAGGAGCTCTCAGATACTTGGTAACAATCTAAGTCTTTCACTTTTCCACCAAAGAAATACTGGCTATTACGTGAGCTATGTTCAGTTTTCATTAATGCAGTTGACAGGACAAAAAGTCAGAGTCAATGTCCCACATAGATAAGACAAAGAGAAGCAGACCATCCCKATATTTTGTCATTGTAAAAGCCCTAACAATTGTTAATAAAAGAATATTAAAGGAGATGGCATAGACTATTCCAAAAACAGACATCATATATCTGCTTTCAGGTACCTGATTTATTAGCAATAACAATCCTTCCCATCCCCCAAAAATCTGCTCCTCAAAGTTTGTAAAGACGTATTTCTAAAGGACTTCCCCAGCTTTTACCTTTTAGAATGTGAGTAATGATTCTGCCGCTTACTTCTCAGTTACAGATTAGTTTCTTCATCTCTGTTGCATCTTTGTAGACCTGCCATGGATTGTCAGTCCCTGGTAACATTTTGCAACACTTTGGAAAGTACAATTTGACTGCTATGAGTGGGCAAGTCCAAGTCCCCAGGCTTGGATAAACTGAAATACCAATACAGTTATTTAAATCAACTGAAATTGCTGTTCTGTTGCTGCAAGACTCCTTTCACTTCTCCTTTCTTTGATTGCAGTTCCTTCCTTCTTCCTCAAGTTTTAACAGTTTTCTTGCTATTTCTCATGTAGATGCCTACAGCAAGATTTCTGCTTTCCTGTTATACCCTTCAGAGAAATGACCTTTGTGACAGAGGCTACTCTGAAAAGCTTTCCTTTATACCTATTGCTCCTGGTCTTTGAGAGCCTAGAAAAACTCATTGAAAGAAACTATATGGGAAAAATACAGGGAAGATAAACAAGAGAAACTTAAAAAAAATAAAATTCAGAGTCCAAATATATAGCTTTAGAAAATCTGAATTAAATTCAAACTCCTTAGTTGAAGCCACTTTTTGAAAATTGTGATGAACTTTCTGTGGATCAAGACAGTATGTTATGACAATACCTTCTGCTGCAAAGTTTCCTCTGATGTTTAACCACATCCAGTAACTTATCTGTTAGGGCTGTATATATTATTGAAGTAGTAAAAGTCTGATAAATTTCAACATCAGGTTTCTCTGCTCTAATTTTTTTTKAAACCAGTACACATATAAATACTTTGTTTAACTAGTAATTTTCTTCATATTGAGTTGTTACATATAGAATTTGTTTTGAAAGCTTTTGCATTTTATTAGAAAAAAAAGGTACAGCCCTTCTAATGCTTTTTCCAAACTTGTGGACTACACAAGTAATTCTTTAGCCTACAGTCTCTAGCCATTAAAAATGAAGTGCTGCCCTCTTGTGGCACCTAAAAAAAATAATCTAAACCAAGCAACCCACGTTCTTCGTCACATTTTGTGTAACGGTGCGCCAACTTTCTTTTTGTGCTCCTTCTTTTCTTGACTTTTCTCCACCACGATATGCATGTAATTTTGTTACAGCTCGAAGTCTAACTCAGTTAAACAGCTGAAAAATGTTACTCTAAAACTCTAAACAATTTAAGAAATCTACTGGGAAAAAAAGCCTATTATGGTCAAATTAAACCAGGAAGTACAAAGAAAACTGTTAATTTAATGAAACTAAGTTTAGTCTTGGACAATTTTAAGTTATAAGAAAAATTATGGATAGGCTCTGTTTGATGTTAGCATCACTGTGATAACAGAGAGCTTGCCAAGACATAGGTTTGATATTCAGTGGAACTATTTGTCTTTGATATTAACGGGAGTTTCTAGTTGTCTTTGACTTCCAATTTCCTATCAGACTGAACTTGATAATTTTTTTCCTTAGAAAGTTTCATATCAGCTTGGCCATCTCATCTATGGCATGGTTTGACCACTGTAACCTAGTTACCACAATGATATTTGAAACATTTCTAGTATGTAATAAAACTAACCTTCCATCTGTGGTTCACAGACACCCCAGAATGGAATATAAGTCCTGCATTGTCAAAATTCCACCTTGATGCTGTTATTGTCTATCATTTTAGCTGTGTTCCTGCAATAATAAGGTACCTAGCTAAAGAATAGGTAGCAAAATAATGTATATTTCCTTTAAGGAGTGTCTGGGAGCTATGGGACTCAGAAATGCCTTGTCCTAGACTAGACTATTGCTTTTTTTCCATGCTAGATCTATGTGAGAATATCATATGGAGGATTACCTGTGGAATAGTTACAAAGACAGTACAGAAAGCCTGGCGTTTCTGGGGCTAGACTTGTGATGCTCTTCATCTACTTATTTCCATCTTTTTAATTGTATCTGTCCTTTTCCAATACTAGATCTATGTGAGAATTGCATATGGAGGATTACCTATGGAATAGTTACAAAGACAGTATAGAAAGCCTGGTGTTTCTGGGGCTAGACTTGTGATACTCTTCATCTATATATTTCCATCTTTTTAATCGTGTCTGTCCTTCTTTAATCCAATTTCAGTATCAAATAATCCACTAGCTCTTTCCAGGAAATCCCTTTAAAAATGTCCCCCTCTATTCCAGAATAGTAGTACAGCAGACAAGCTCTGCATTACACTCTTTCTTTTACAAACTCTGAAGGAACATTGTGAGATGGGGGTAATATATAGTCTCCCTAAGCCCTAACATTTTGTTAATACCAGCAAATTCCCAAAGAAAATCAGTGGAAACATCAATTTAGCTGAGGATACATGGCAGGGGGATATTTGCATAATCCCTCCAGTCAAAGCTTCATTTCCTGCCAAGATCAACATACCTTATGTTTCTTTCACAAGGCTCCAAAAGGTATAAGGCCTCTCCTTTCTTAATTTTGTGGACCACTCCATCTTTGTGAAAATCACTGCTCCTCCCGGTTCTCATTTTCTGCAAAAATAAGCAGCACAGTATGAACATATGATCTGAAATTCTGTGAAACACACAATAGCTAATTTGAAGAATATTTCTAGCTCTTTGTTTTCACTGAACTGCATAAATGCTTCCCACATAGATGATTATGCATCATTATAATACAGAGAATGTCACTAGGCAATTTTCTAATCAGAYCCCTACACTTCAAAACATACTGTATTATCCCTTCTAACTTCCAGGATTTTAAAGCAGGTTCTGATAGATTATTAGACTGCTGAAATGGGTCTCAAGACCCAGTATTCTTTTTGTTCCCAGAATATGATTATTCTACTCTAAATTTACATGTTAGTCCCAATATCCAAATTGTATTAATGGAAATTGAATAATGAAAATTTAATGCCTGGGGTATCTTCTTCATGATACTGCAGTTGCCATGAGGAAGAAAAGACAGAATATAACTGCCAGCAGTTCTTTCAAATTCAGGATCAACGATGCAGCCATACTGAAAAATTTTGCCTTCCTTTGTYTATACTGAAAATAAAAATCCCACACTTTAAAGGGGTTGAAAATAGCCATGAAATGATAATCAATGTAGAAAATGGTTGAAGGAAATGTTAGGGATAATTATGAAGATGTGAGGATTATTGGTTCTTAAAGTTTCTTTGTAAAATCTTTCAATTTTTAGTTCCAAACAACTTTTTTTCATTACGAATTAGTCATGCTGTCACAGAGCCATTAAAGCCTTGTACTCACCTTGAGTCACATGTCACCTGATCTGTGCTCAGAATCATGTTAATTATACTTTCAATATGTCTAAYGAAGATTTGTTTTACTTAGTCCTAAAGACCTCCAGTGGTCCTTGGTGGACAGAAACACTACAGCAGTACCAGGAAAGCTGGTACTGGTTCTGGTTCTTCACAATCATCATTGTTGACCCATTTGTCCTACTTTTAACCCAAATCTTCCCTGCATCAAATGTACTATTCAGCTTAGACATGTAGACAGTTTTTCCACTTCTTTTTAAGAAAAACCTTTACAAATTTTATTCCCCTTCATATTTCTTTTCCTGCAGCTGCTCAAGCATCCCCTGTAGGTYGTACTGTCTTGTCCTTTGACCATCTGTCTCTCTCATCCTTATTGATCCATGTGTACCCTGAAGCATGGTACAAAAATACCTTGTGAATGCCCAAATACATCATTACTGCCTTAGGGAAGGAAAACACCATTTATTATTCTCAAGTTTTCTGCTTCTTTCTGTTCACCCTGTGTTCTTTTTTTCTTCTTCTTTTTTTTTTTTTCTTTAATTATGATGCATAACTCACATGATGAGCTTTGCAAACCACTTTGAACTCGCATGGTGTTCTAGGAAACTCTTGCCCACATGATTGGCTCACATTCTGTATTTGTGCAGCTGCCAATTTCAGCCTATACACAGGCTAGTAAATTTGGCACTACAGGATTTGTAATTGCTTTGAAATGTCATCCCCTTTCTTTTCTCCAAATCAGTTTTCCAGTATGTGAGATTATTCCACATTCTCACACAGTTATCCTGTGTACTAGATGGTCTAAGTTCTGAGAAAGGAATCCTCAATTTAGAGAGGAGTCTCCTATTCAATTTACAAAACTTCCTTCCTTTCCAGTAGGATAACCAGATAACTAAACCTGTTTGTTAGCAGAAGAAAGCAGACTCTCTAATCTCTTTTTGTCTTCGACAAACCTGCATTGCCAGGTTTCAATTGAATGTTACTGAGAATCTCTGAATTTGTTCCCCATAAATTGAAAATGGGATAGTGTAGTGTTAAAGGGGTAGAGGATGCAGGAAATTTGCAGTGTGCCGGAAGTATGTTTGCAAGAGATAAGTTTCATTATTTCCTCATGCTTGCTGTATCAGGGTTCAGGGTTACAAAATTGGAAAACCTCTGAAAAAATTCTTCTAGTTGTGGGATGCAGCTTTAAATTTTACTGGAAAAAACTGATGTGTCAAGACAAATGGTGTCAGCCTTATTTTATTGGCATTGGAATTTAAAGGAGGTTGCAGAGAGGAAGAATTAGACTTAAAATAGCAAATATTCTCTCTGTACAAAAACAGTCTGAGAAAACTTCTCGGAGGTTTTTTAGATAATAGCAGAAATCTATTAAGTGGGATATATTTACAAATTAAGYATTAGGTAACGCCCATCTTTAGGTATTGTACTAAACAAAATCCAAAACAAAATAAAAATTCTGGAATCATGCAGTAGCTTGCTGACCGTAAGTCAGGAAATAATGAGTTTCAGATGATGCCAGAACAAGGGCATTGTCCCCTGTAAGACAGAAGATCTCCCTCAGAAGAAGAGTGGATCACATTTTTCTGCATCTGCAGACAATGAGATATTCTATGGAAAAACAAGTCATTCAATATCCTGGAAGTGTTACTTGGTTAGTATTCAAAAGGAAAAGATCATTCCCTCTCATTTTAGATCTGCATTCCTTTTTGTCATTCAAACTTTGCAAACATGGTCTATACACAATATAGTAGGTAATGTTTATTACTGCTCCCCTTCATGTCCAGGTCCACACAGTACCTTGTGTGACAAAACCAGGCAATTAGAAGGTAGCAGGGTGGCTGACACAAACATTTTTGGTACATTATGCAGAATATGATTATTACCATATTCTAATATAGTGTTTCTGTGAGTTCTGTATCATGAACTCTGATGCAATATAACCTATAGAATAAAATAAGCAATAGGACATATGAGAGTGGCAAGGATTATACCCTATCATTGATATTTTCCATGCTAAACAGAAACACTAAATTTAATAAAAATTTAAAACATTTCCTATTTATGCTATTTTTTAAGCCATCTTTTTAATTTTTACTTAAGAACCTACACATACCAATAGTGTCTACATTAATAGTAGGAAAAGGAAAAATTAATAAAATGAAAAGCAATTCTGAAGTGAAAAAAATCCCCAGTAGTGAATTGACAACCAGTTAAATTTTTCCACCAAAACTCTTCAAACAGAAATATGAAGCTGTGATTAATTTTGTTGTTGTTGTTATAAGGAATACTCATTTTTGGTAGGATACCTTTAAAAAAATTTTGTCCTAAAAAGCCAATTTATATTAGGGGTTTTTCCTTTTTTCTTCAGTAAATGCTGAAAGAAATCWGGATTGAAACTAAAGCAAGAGGAAAAACTAACTACTAAAAGTAGTTCCAAAAATGTAATATGACCTGTTCTTTTTAACCCATAGAAAATCTTCCAATTTTATTCTTGATGTGGTCTTAATTTAGATTAACCTAAACCAGAAGACAGGCACCCACAAAGCTACTGTCTCATTTCCTTCTCTTACCTAGTGAGACGGGTAAGAGAATAGGAAGAACAAAAGCAGAAAACTTGATGAATTAAGATAAAAATTATTTGACAGGTGAAGGGAAGAGAAAGATAAAAAGGGAGTGACTGAATGGCAATCCCTCACTACCTCCCACAAGCAGACAGATGCTCATTGCTACTCTTGGCATGAATGACACCCCAGAAGCCAAAACCATCCTCTTCTTTCTTTTACCTCCAGTGTGTTCATTGCTGATCCTGCCTGACATTAATGTAGTATTGAATATCCATTTGGTCAGCTCGCATCAGCTATCCTGGCTGATGCCAGTTTCCTGCCCATTCCCAGCCTGCTCACTGAATGAGGGGAGTGCAGAGTGGAAAAAAAGGGAAATCCTTGTCACTGATCACTGCCAAATCAAAGGTTGTTACTAACCCTGTTTTGATGATAAATCCAGAACAACTGATGTGAACAATGATATGATAAAATAAGAAAATATTTCTTATTAATGTATTCCAGAATGTTGCATGTATCAACTGGGTCATTAATTTTTACCTTACATGAGGATGACATTGACAACTTTAGCAAAATATTTTTTCCTACAGTAAGGTAAAAAGATGGTTTTTTACCATATATTTCTCTCTCTAGCAGTTATCTGTAAATAATTTTTCAATTTGACAAGACCCATGTACAAACATGAAAAAACTTGTGCGTTGTCTTCTTGGTAAAGAGGGTGCTGGCTCTGCTCGTGATTCAGCTCACCTGTCTAGACTGAGATCTCCAAGAACTATTGTTTGCTAGACCTTGCTGAGGGAAATAGCTGATACATAAAGATATAGAGCTTAGCATTATCATCCAAGAGTATGAAAACGTCTGTTCAAGTGGCTTTTAACAAATTAATGTGTCTATACAATAAGAACAACAAGATGGAGCCTTGTAGAGCACTGAAGGTGTAACTGCCTACTCATATTCTTTGTCAGTGCTTTCAGAAAAGGAACATATTCTCCAAGGATTAGTTAGTGCACTAAAATCTCATGATGAGTACTAAATAGCGAACAGATAGATGTAAATGAGTGTGATATGAGACTTCCTTACACAGATCAAGGCACCCAGGCAGGAATCTAGAGTAAATGTGAGACTAGAGATCACTAGCCTGACTTCATCACATTGTCATCAAATGAATAAAGTGTAAGATTTCAAGTAAATAGACAGGGGGAAAAGATGACTAGAAAAAGAAAGGGGCAGTTTTTCTGCTTGTGATACTACCCTCCCATAGCACCTTTACAAGGCAGAATATCAGTTCCTGGACACTGCAGAAGGTCAAACTGCAGTAAGTGCAGACATTGCCAATATTATATTTTCATTGTCTGAAAGTATCAATTAGAATCTATTCCTAGCATTTTTGTCTGTCTCTTTATAATGCGGTCATGTTCTAAAGGAATGAGTGATTCTCAGTGTTTCAGTTACTGAAATACTCCATGTGAGAACTGGATTCTTACAACAGATTATTGTAGCTGCAGTTTCTTCAGTAATTTGCCCATCATTTTGTACTTGATGATTCACTGCTCTCTCTAATTTTATCTTAAATCTTTAAAAAATTGTTACATGGTAAAAATAAATTTTTGGGAATCATAAAGATTAAGTTAGCTTCTGTTACAACAGAACTGCGAGGTGTACATTCTGAAATATTCACCTTACTATCCTTTTAAAAATTACCCTGATTTTGGTACATTCTAGTGGAACCTTTTTTTCTGCTTCTATTTGCAGGAGTTCATTCACATAAAAAGAAAGAGCAGAATTAACATGAGTGCATACATAAATATATGAGATCCTGTATTTCTCACTTCAGTTCTAAAATAAACAAATTCACGTTAACAACAGGCATTCCTTTTTTCACCCAACAATTAGTATTCTTACCTAATACAAAAAAAAAAAAAAGTTGTTTTCCAAGAAAAAATATTGTAAATATAACCTAGTATTCACACTGCATTGTACTTGGTACACTTTTTATTATATCATCATATTCAAATGATGGTATTTGCTATCTTCTGAGATCTTAAATCTAGACATATGGAATGTAAGCAGAATTCTCTGTATGTCTTTCAAAAGATTATTACAACCTCTTTTTTTTTTACTCTTGTTTTTTGTTTTTTTTTTTACTGAATTCTACCACATAGTTACTTGAGAACTGAGAAAAATGCATAGACATTTTTTAGAATCTTCAGATACTGATTACCAAATTTACTAATGCCCTAATTTTCTTACGATAGAAGGAATAGACACAATTTATCTACTTTAAAAATATTCATTATCTTGAAAAGGATTATTTTTTTCATTTGATGGGGAAAAGAAGAAGAATCTAGTGTAGCCTTTCAAAGATGACCACCCAATAGGCTACAAAGTGATCTTGTTAAAACCAGTTCCATATGCCCAGAGTCAATAGACACATTAACATAATGTTAAAAAATTAATAAATGACCCTTTCCTTGCAGTTTTGGATGAAAGTCAGAAGGACAGCATAATTTGGAATGGGAACAGAGAAGATTTTACAGAAAAGATAGGGAATTTGCTTTTGTCCATGCAATGCCGACATACAGGAGGGTGATGCTGGAGAACCAAAATGAAGTACAAGAATATGGTTGCCCAGTTCTGTACTGAAATATTGTTTAAAGTGAAAACAATTTAGCAACACATCATTTACAGTTTCCATTTATCCAAAAAGTAATTTGTCTTCTGGTGAATTAAATAGCTTTTGTTCTAATCCTGCCAGCAATAAGAAGCAATTTATGATTTATGAACAAGAAGCAATAAAGGCTTTTCAATGACTTATTGCTTAACAAAACATTAATATTATATTTTGCTAAAAGATTGGCAAGAAAATGTAGCAGCTGGGTGGAAGACTTCAGATTGTGAAATTTGGAAAACTTGTAAAACATCTTGTATTTATGTTTTTTATTTTCATACTTTTCCTCATTTGCTACTGAAATGATTGAATGCAGAAATTCTGCTTCTAAATGAACACTATAATACTCACAAAACTGATTTCCATCCATGCAAATGCCAATATGAAAACATAAGGTTTGCCTTGCCACTAGGCCACATGAAATCAGATGTTTATATGTTTGCAAAATAGGTGTTAGTAGCAAAGTAACACCTGTCAATTGAAAGAATGACAATAATAGATGCAAAATACCAAATGAAATAATGGTAATAATAAATGAAAATACTTGTTTTGCTGAACAGTTTATGTCAAACTTCTGCAAAAAAAATTTCTACAAGTTTCGCTTGCCATGGAGGGGCAGAAAAGTGTTTTAATAAATACATTGCCTGGGCACTGAGCAGGAAACTATTGATGGTCTCATTATAACACCTGCCTTGGGAATGGTCAAACTGAAGAGGACTCTTCCCCAAAGATGCTATTTCTATTGGAAATCTTTTGATTGTGTTAAGTAAATATAATACTTAAAGCATACTGGGAAACCTGAACAGGGACTGTAATTGATCTGCTTTTGGATTCAAAGGAGAAACTGTTCCAAAAATTTAGCCAAACTTAGACTTACATGTGTGTTTGTTTAGAACCTTATCTTTGCTTATGATAAATTCTTGGTAATACCAACAAAGTCACACTGTGGTTTTTTGTTTTTTGTTTTTTTTTTTAATTCAGAGTATAAATAACTTAGAATCACTAACAAATGATGTTGTAATCTGTCCAGCAACATCAATTCATTCTAAAATAATACATGAAGTATGTAAATTATACACCTAAAATAAGTTTCTCCTACACTGAATTTGAGTCAGCTCATGGTTTGACTTAAAGATGCCAGAAACCAGAGTGTCAAATGATATAAATTAAAATACGGACATTGATACACTCCATTTACCCTAGCTTTACTAGGTTTTACTAGTTTACTAGTCTACGGCCTTTAAATCTGCAGGTTTTTTTAACTGGTCACAAAAATAATAACTTAGTTCTAAAACAATGTTTCAAGCAGTGGCATTGATCTTTTCATATTTACATTCTTCAGTTCTGGCATCTGCCCAAATGAAATTCACTCTAGTGAAACTGCACTTACTAATTTGGAACAAAACTACTCAGTCTCACCTCCAGTTTCAAGCCAGGTGAAACTTGAAGAGATCCCTGACAGAAGACATGGAATGTTGAAATAGGAGAAAATTACTTCCTCGTGGCTAAAATATTTTGCTGACCCAATACTGGGGTAAAGGAAGAAATTAAGCTAAATGCAGCACTATTCATAATTTGGGAAATCCAAAGACGCATGAATAGCATTTAAAAGATATTGTTGAAGACTAAATAGAAATATGTAATGACTGTTCTTTAGTATTGGTGAAAAAATATAACTTTTATTCAAGTAACAATGTAATGTGTCTTTTCTACGATATTTGACTGCCTATATTGCTTATACACACTAAAAAATAGAATCCAAAGGAAGGAATATAAGCAATATTTCTCTGTTAACAAGATCCAGCTCAAAACGTTCCTGACGCAAAAATTAGAAGAGTACAGAGTCAGGGAACTGGCAGAGCAGAGATGAAAAGCCTTGAAGATTCAGGCTAGTAAGTATGTGTGGGTCATGACACCACGTCTGTTGCTGATGGAGGACATGCTACTCATGAAATAATTTGAATGCCTGACATCTCAGCTTCCTTCTTGGCAGCAAAACCTGCAGCCAGCCTGCCTTTTGAGGAGTTTGCTTTGAAAAAGTAATCATGGACGGTGGCCTGACTAACTCTTCTTTTCCTGCAGCTTGTATCTTGTATCAGCTCTTAAAGAAAGGTTGGTTTGTTGCATTTTCAGGGATAAAGATTCTGCCAACCTCTGGAAGCAATGAGAGGTGGGAGAGGCTAGAAAGAAAGAGGTGTTAAGGTCTTGCTCAATGAATCCCTGGCTGATTCACTGGTCTAAGCTCTTAGAGCACAATGCAATGACAGCTAAAGAACAGGCCTCTGCTTTTCCATACCTGTTAACAAGCATAAACACAGCCTTTGAAATATTCATGCAGTGCGCAAACGAATCAATAGTTTCTTCATGGTAATAGCCCCGCCCTGGGCAAATATATGGGCTACTTTAGTATGCATAAATAATTGTAAAATACACTGCAGCAGAGGTGACTCAGTCTCACAGCTTCTTCTCTATGTTTGCAGTAGCAAATCAGATCACCCACTTCAAGAAGTATCACTGGCAGTGGATGTCTGCTTTTTCTGCAGCATGAATCCCGTCATAAAGGCACAGTTACATAAAGGCACAGAATGGAACATAGCCAGAAAGAGATAATGCTATAAAGTCATAATTTAGAAGAAAACCGTTCTTTCTTGTCAAGGATCTCCTTTGTGTTTCTTGAGGAAGACCTCCTTTGTGCTCTCCCAAACTGCAGTTGAGGATGAGGACTAGTTTTATTCAAACAAGATGAATACAGGAATTTAGAAGGTATTCTGTTATGCAAGAGGCTTCAGTCATACTACTGATTTAAAATTCTAAAGTGGTATTCTTATAGCCAGTTGAACTGTAATTTACATCCCTCACAAAAAAAAACCCACCAAAAACCCAAAACCCCGAATCAACAACAAATAACTCTGAAATTTTAGCATTAAGGTAAGATATAATTATGACAGAAAAATATATGACTGATTTCATTGTAGACACCAATTATGAAACATAGTGATAAAACAATTACCATAAAACAGATCATCACTGTGTGCAGCAGCCCCTGATGTTCCAAAGATAAGCAGCAAAGCTTGCTGAAGTAAAAGTCATGAACCTTGTTGGAATGTCTAGCCACAATACAGATTGCTTTAAAAACTGAGAAAGAGTAAATTTCATTCCTTTATGTCCCAATAAAAGGATTTTTTAAAATCTGGCTGCATCCACAGCCCCATGGGCAGCAGGGGAGGGAGGGGATTTTGCCCCTCTGCCCCACTCTGGTGAGACCTCACCTGCAGAGCCGCCTCTAGCTTTGGGGTCCCAGCACAGGAAGGACATGAGCTGCTGGAGAGAGTCCATAGGAGCCACCAACGTGATCAGAGGAGCACCTCTCCTATGGGGAAAGGCTGAGAGGATTGGAATTGTTCAGCTTGGAGGAAAGCAGGTTGCAGTATGACCTAATGGCAGCCTCCAGTACCTGAAGGGAGCCCACAAGAAAGATGGAGCAGGACCTTTATAGTAGCATGTAGTGACAGGACRAGGGTGAATGGCATACTGAAACAAGTTTAGAAAATGTTAGGTTTAGATCAGATACTAGAAAGAAATTCTTCCCTGTGAAGGTTGCTAGGCCCTGGCACAAGCTGTCCAGAGAAGCTGTGGATGCCCCAATCCCTGGATGTGTTTAAGGCCAGATTGGATGGAGCTTTGAGCAACCTGGTCTAGTGAAATGTGTCCCTGCCCACGGCAGGGCAGTTGGAATGGAATGATCTTTACATAATTAGTCTCTGATTTTGTGATTCCAAGAAGATGCAATATGCAGTTTCCTCTTCAGTTATTTGACCACAGATACACACATTTTCCATAACCATTGTTTGTTACATTCCTTTTTCTTTAAATGTACAACTAGAAGTAGGTCCTAATATGATTAATAGCAATTTAAAATTTTTTCAAACCAGTTTTTTATTTAATTCATACATCGATATGCAAACAACCAAACTTCGTCCTCCCACAGTGACATGATACCACAACATGCTTACACCTTTTCTTAGTGTGTGCATTAGAACATAATCTCACAAACTGCTGTCACTGGCATGGACTACACAACGTAACCTTGGTTGCTACTCCTTCTTGTTGTAGCAAATTTGTTTTAAGTTGTGTTGAAATTGTCTTCTCTAGAGACATACACTAAAAGAGCTGGTTTCTCCTGTTGATCATGTCACTCAGATTTCTGGGGCACAGGTAAGTTCTTAAGACACTGCTGGAAGTATAACCAGGCAGTTGTTTTCCAGCTGGCTCAAACACGGGTATTGATCTAAGACCTACTGACTCATAGCACAGATTAGACCTGATACCTGGGCTTTCAATTTATGATGAAATCATGTGTTAATAGCCAGTGCTATAATGGAATGCACTATTCACCTTTAGCCATTAGGTGTTCTTAGGCCTGAAATGCTAGAAATGACATTCTAATTGATAACTGAAAGGCATCTTATTCTCTGAACTTTCTTTCCTTTGTAAGGCAAACACACACTTTCAGTTTTGTTATTGAAAAAAATTCTCCCGAATAAACAAAATTGGAAAAAGAGAAACATAGATTATAAGGTATTTGTTTTATGAAATAGATAAACATTTTCCTAAATACTTATTAAGAAACATGTTGATGCCTAACTTGATTTAAAGTGGCTAATCAAGTACTGGTTGGCAAGCAGAAGACCAAAGAAGCAGCAGTGAGTTAGGTATTTCCAAGGTGTACCAATGTTGTAAACACTAAAGCTAAACAAAATAGTACTGAAATCAACAAGTTGTTTTGAAATGTAAATTCATCCTATCACACAGAAAATGGAAATTACAATAAACCCTGGCAAAATGTTTTGTTTTGTTTTTCTCAACAGTCCAATTTGGAGCCCTCTCCTGGAACTTCCAAGTAAAACGCCAAGTGAAATTTCATAAAACTTTGTACATTGCGACCTTATGCAGCCACTTCTGCCTCACAAAATCAGTTCCTTTATTTTTTTCAATTGACGTGAATGAATCACATTATTTTTATCAGCTCTTCTATTTTAAATTCTCCAGCTATTATCTGTTTAGAAAGATAGAAAATTGGCAGCTTGAGACATTCTACTAGGTTTTATTACTTAAAATATTCTATACATCTTAATATGAATCTAATTTAAATTTTGTCTTTTAGACAAAAATGACATCATGGAAAAACAGCAGATGGTTTGTCAAACCTTACAAAGGTTTTATAAATATCACAATTGCATTGATGTATTTATTAATTGAAGATAAAAGCTTGCTGCTAGAACATTTGAATTGAAGTTAATGATATGTAGACTTGAAAAAAACTGGTTCTGTAATTTTTACATAAGAAGTTAAGTAAAAGTGTATTAATTTGAAATATTACAGAGGAAAACGTTATGTGAATTATGTCAATAACATATCTTTTAAGACATATTAAAGTATTTAGCAGATAAAGGAGGCTGGATGTGTCTTCAATGAAAAGGATTAATTAAGAAAGTTAAGAATAGTACAAATATAAGTCAGGCTATGAATAATTCCTTCAAAACAGCTTTTTTTTTTTTTCCTGTCTGCTTCTTCAACCTCTCCACATATTTACAGCAGACCTGTAAATACAACTCTTCCAACAGATCAGATTATTTCTGAAGGTCAAGGCCATATCTCTGGAATGTTTAATCTGGTTCTGAAAGAAACCCTGTGTTTTATAGATTTCATTGATCAATTTATTTCTGAAGGTTAAAACTAGGATTTTGCAATGCTTAATCTGGTTCTGAAACAGAGCCTGGGTTCAGTGGAATGATTTTGGCACACAGCATGATGCATAATCCTTCAAATCTTGTTCAGACTGGATGTTAGTAGCAAACACATAGAGTGACTGATTGGGTGAAAGTCTTTCTTTTCACAACTGGCAATATATTTAGTTCACATTGTCTCATGAACACTTCCTACATTCACTGCATTGTTGGATTTAGCATTGGAGATTTGTCTTAAAGATTATGGCTTAAACAATTAAATGTGATGTAAGATTACAGTTTGCATATTGCCACACAACTTAAAGACTAGCCAGACTATTTATGATTTGAATTTTAAAATGGTTCCCATGTAACATGGTTTAGTGTAATTCTGCCTCTGAAAAATAAATGCCATAATAAGGTTCAAAAACTATCAAGAATATTTTTTTAATCCCATACAAACATGAGTCTATTTTATGATATGCAATTTTATATTAATTTTAATAACTACATTTTAGTTTATATTTTGTCATTGTTTAAACTTATGTACTTTTCTAGTATATTCTATTTTATTGTATTTTACTTGATTAAAACTTAAATCCTGAAAATTACCAACTCTTTTTTTCCACATATGCATTTGTTCCTCACTACCATCATATTCTACTAGAGGCATACGGGTATTTCATCAATATCAGTGCATGGATGTATATTTGCATCCTCTAAAAAATATTTCCTAAACACTTTCATCCACATTTATGGAAGAATATTGCAGTTCTTGAGAGTTCATGCATTATTGATGGTGAATCCATACTGTAGTGTTCCTACTCACATAGGTGTCCTATAGCTATCAGGGCTATTATTAGATGGATAAAGCATATGAAATGGTTGTAGTCAAGGGAAAAAAAAATTCTTGCTCAGTGATGTAAATATCAGGATGCCTTCAGCTTTGAAAGTATCAGGGGTTTGTTCTGATTATTTTACATCAGGCTTTTGAAGTAACACCAGCCAGTGGGATACCTTCTTCTGGCATACTTGAAYGGAGAATGAATAGTTGTAATTTCGCCCTGAAATGCCAGCTGGGGCATGCATTAGCATAACTTGTAATTTCAACAGTTAACATCAGCAGTTGATATAAGAACAGTGGAATCTTAGCAATGAGAAGTTAGGATGGCACAAGATTTGCCCAAAAATTCCTGATTTCTTGTCCTTATAAAGCACTTCCCATTTTTATATTTTAACAAGCTCAGTTTTTCTTTCTCTTCCACTTGGGTTATAGCATCTATGTCTTGAGTTACTTGCTGGTCTTCATCTATTTAGAATGCTTTCCAATCTGTTCAATTACTTCTTAAAGTTTTCCTCAGATGACTAGTATTTTCCAAAGAGAATATATTCTAAATGGAATCCACTTGACACTTTCTTCTGGGTTGTAATCAAGTATTCTGAGATATTTTCAAGGTCAGAAAGAACTCTGAGAATGACTTAGGCCTTCCGCATCTTCCCAGATGTGAGCTGCATGCTTGGAACAAAAAAAGATTAGGGTTAAAATAAGATTACTAATAACCTCTAGTTGGAGGTAAAATAATAGGATATTGACACAACTGAAAAATGGTGCGTGTCCTCAGCTGTCTGCCATTTCCATCTAAACAAGGATGTGGAGCAAATGAAGAAAAAACACAATAGTAATTAAAGAAATAACAGATGGGAGAGATGCACAGCTTGTTCTATTTGATGTGACTTATTTCAAGAAAATTAGAACAAATATTCATAACATGAGTTCTTCCTTAAGAAGGTCAACAAAGGTCTCCAGTGATCCAGACCTTTTCTTCCCTTCATGTTTCCATGGCTGAGTTTACATAAGCTCTGATATGGTGCAGCTGTGCTGCCCGGGATTAAGAATCAGGAAGCAGAGCTGCATGAATAGGAGCTGGAAGAACTTTGGTAAGGAGCTGTCCTCACTTCCCTGGGAGCTGCATCACACCCAGGTCCTCCTGTCTGTGGTGTTGATGCCCTCAGTGCCTGGCTTCCCAGAAATTGCACCGCAGCAAGTACTGCTGTCTGACCAAACCAGTCATGAATGCACTTCATCATGTTAACAACTCTAACAGTGCACTGTGCACAACTCCAACCTGCACTATCTCCAAACTTCTACCACTGYTCACTTTCTTGCCCTCTGTAATAACTTCTATTTACCTTCGATACCCTTTTTCTTATGACAGGTTTCAGAATTCCCGTGATCCAAAACCTTGTGTTTCTGATGCCAAGTGGAAAACCACTATGGATTGTTCCCTCACTTTTAAAATACCCACAATTACTCCTAAGATTTTGACTTCCCTCTGGTGACACACCTTAAGGCATTTTGGGTCTGAGGCCATTAAGAGCTTCACATGAGGGGTGCACCCATACCTCTGCCCCGCTGCCTGCAAGCCTGGAGCTTCAGGGGAGGGCAGGGGAGAAGCCCCTGCATTGCCCTCCTGGCTGTGCTACTGCCCTTCATTCTAGACTCCCAGGCACAGCCATTAGTCCTTGATGCTCCCTGACATCAGGTTAAGGATTATGCTACAAACAACTCTCCCAAACAACAGCCACCTCTTACAGAGTCATTGATTCCTCCAAAATTGTCTGTGAGTCTGGAAATCTGGATTTTTGCCTCCTCAGGCCTCCTGAAATTTCTCAGTCTCAGTGTGACAGTACTGAAATTACCACTTGGAGAACTGAGTGTTTATGTAGAAATTTTACTACTCCAGAAGCAGGCTGCTAGCCCACTCTCCAGCTGATCTTTAGCTTTAGAGAGATTATAACAAGTTGCAGATAGGTTCACAGGCTCTTCTCCTGACTCCCTTTACAGTACACTTTCCCAAGCTGCATAGGTGAAAAGATGATAGCAGGCTCTCCCCCGTGATCCAAACTGCCACTATCAACCTTGAGACTCAGAGGATTTGTGGAAGTATGAATAAAAAACCAAAGGAAGAGCTGAAAACAAGAGGTTTCTGCATTTTAGATATACACAATTTAGAGTCTAAATGTCAAAAAGCGTGGCAATTGACTATCAATAATTCCTTGATTAGATGGCTAGAACATCTATTGCACTGGTTTCACCTAGAAGAAATTTGAGCTTAACAAGCTGTTGGGCATTTAAGGAAGCTACTCTAACTTGGATCCTATGGTTAGGGATAGCTAGAAGTGCCTGTAGGTGTGTCAAAATCTTCCCATGCTTTGTTGTTGGAGGTCTGTCTCCTGCCGCTTCTGATGCGTATGTAAAATCCTCTACTATTGCATTTAGTGGGAAATCCTCTGATTCTWTTTCATCCTATTGCTCTTTTGTTACTGCATTTAGGCTGTTAAATAGAGTTAATGTAAGGCTTTGGGTTATTAAATCTTGGGCTGAATGCAGCTCTTTTCTTTCTGCAAGGCTTCTTTAACATTACCTGTTTCACATGATGCAAAAATGTGAATTTGATTTATTTGATGGAAGGTTATCAGTTTGTCTTCTGTTTTCTCAGAGCTTCAGCTTCCCAACCAGGCCATCTTCAGCAAAATAGGTAGCTGTGACCAGGATATTTTAATTATGTGACCTGAAAAAAATCTTGTTTTTCAATTGTATTACTCACTGTAAAAGTCGAAACAGAAATCTAGTACAGAAGTAGACCATACATAAAGCAAATTTTAAAAACTGATCTATACAAACCCTCAATCAGAAATTAAGAAATGGAAACGTATTATTATGGTTTCTAGTGTGAACAACACCTATTACATGAATCTATGTATAAATTAAATGCAACTTTAATTATTGTGCTATGGATGATCTCTGAAGTGAGACTTGAAAATAACCATTTAATGAAGAACAACACTCTTTTCCAGTAAATGAGTCACCNAAAAAAAAAAAAAAAAAAAAAAAAAAAAGTCTTTCATGGTTTAACTTTATAATTTGAGTACTGCCTTTGCTAAGAGCTATCATACAAAGGGTTTGAGGCATTTTTTTCACTTACATCTGTTCAATATATTCCATGGATTAAGTCTACCTGATGAACTTGATATTGAGTGGATTGTTGAGCAAGTTAATTGCTTAATTTGCAGCTAAAATGATTTTAAACTCCAGTGCAATTGTTCATTTGATTTTGAGTTGTCAATTGATTTTTTTTTAGTTATAGCTTTTCATTTATATATTTGCTTTTTATGCTAATACCAGTRTTTTGTTGTTTTCTGTGTTAGAAGAAATAAAGAAGGTAATTAATAACTGCAAAGCCTAATTTTTAGAATATCTTCTGTTCAAGGAAACTTTTGAAGACTTAGTTTGTTAGTAGTTTTTTTTTTTTTTAATAGAGACATTCCATGGAGTTCATCAGCTTAATAATTTTCATGCACAAATTTTCTGTTTTGTTATATCTATAAATACTGTCCATCTTTTATATTTCACATATACAATTATCATGACTAAAGCACATTTGAAAATAAACCTATCCAAGAATGACTACTGGAAACATTTTTGGCCAGGAGGACAAGTCAGTGAAATCATACTAAAATCTCTGAAACAAGCAGAAGCTTTATATATTTAGAGAAAGGGAAAATCCCTGAAAAAACCCAGGCAAGTTTATGCTGTGTAAAAAAAAATGGGCTAGAATTGTGTAATTTCAGTTTTATTACACTTAATGTTAAAATTTTCCCAAAAAAAGGCTAGTTGAAAATATTTGACATTTTGAAAATCAAAGCAACAAATTCACGATTTATATGCTTACCTGGATATATACCTGACATCTAGATAGAAATGTCTAGCTAGTAACATAGAGTATATGCTTATAATTTGCAAAACTGCTACAACCCCCATACAATCTTGAACTACAAAGAATGTCCTATCAATTGATCTATCCCTTAAAAATAATGGATTCTGCAAAACTAAAAACATCGATTTCTTAGAAAAATCTGTGATTCAGGAAAAAAAAGTTACATCCAAGTTTTTAAGACCACAGACATCAAATATTGCAATAAAATGAAAATCTTACAAACAATTGATTTTGTCATCTACTTTTGAAACATTAACTATATGGACTGTGCAGACTTAGTACTAACTGGACTTCTTTTCCAGTGGCATCTCTAAGATACTAGCAGTTTCTTATTGTACATATTTCTATCGGGGATATTTTTTAAAAGCCCAAATGGTGAGATTGATAAACTCTCTTTCTATATTCACATTTACAGCAGTGTTCTCAGTTAATAAAGAGCAAAATTCAACGAGACTACTACTAGACTCGTAACTAGAAGTCTGACAGAAGAGCATTATTCCATGCCAAACCAAAACAAGCACATTGTTTCTGCTATTGAAAACAGCAGAAAAGCTCTGTTTATGTAACAGAGCACAGAATCTAGAGTAGTCAAAGGTGGCAGGGACCTCTGGAACAAATCTAGTCTAACAGCCTGCTCAAGCATCACCTACAGCCAGGAGCCCACAACTTCTGTTGCATTTTCTCTTTTTCCTTATGGTTGCATGTTCCATGAAGCACTTCACTTTTTTAGATTAAACAAGCTTGTTTCATTCAATTATTTGTGGAAAACAAACTTCTCTACAATATTCTTGCACATTTTATCCTTCAAAAGTGATTTCATGTAAAGTTGAGGGTACAGGTGGTACGCTATGGAGAATAACAACATGTAGTGTTGTTAGCGGGTACCTCTGACTGCAATACACACATAAACTGTCAGTCATGCCCTTTTCATGAGCATCCTTGGTCTASTCAAATAGATATTCATCTATTCATCCAGTCAAATAGATATTAGTCTCACAGTCTTTTACCATTTTTCATCTGAGCACTTTAAATACTCTCCTAGAAACCATGTTTTGCCATTTTCAGATAGGTTTTATAACCAATCTTAAATGACAGGAACTTAAAATTCTATAATGGTTTTACATATTGTCTCCAAGTAAAGCAGTCTATAAAAGCTGATTGTACCTTCTGCCTCTCTCTGTGAATTGCTTTTGGGGACATAACCAGTGCAAAAACATTTTGTATTTTATTTCCAGTCTCTCTCTCGCTGTCCCTGTAGCTTCCTCCTGTATTTGACTGGCATGGGACAAATTCTCAAGAGTTCACTCCAATTTCATCTCCTGGGTTATTCAATTGCCTGATTAATTCCCAGCTTAGACCTGCACTGGACACCACAATGCTACCCTCCTCCCCAGTTTTCTCAAAAATGCTGGCTTCATCTGAACACACTTTTCTCCTACCAAACTCCCCTCACTTCTCTTTTTCCCTTCCATTCTGTTACCTTCCTGTGGTGGTAAAACAAAACCAGTTGGTAGGGTAACAACAAGACGAAGATAACAACAAACCTAGCTGATCTGGCACATCAAGGGAGGGTTTCATGTCTCATTAGCAGTACAAACATTTAGCAATTTCATGCATTACTCTTATTACACAAGCAGGTAGGCACTTACAGCAAAGATCAGGATATTATTTCAAATGGTATGTCCTATTTTATTATAATTAGGAGGATAAAAATAATTTTTTAAATGGAAACATAAAAAGAAGACTCTGCTATGTTCTTCCTGAAACAGACTGCTGTGACAGCTGGTTAATGCATATCCCGGGACCTCTCATGAAGCTGTTAAGTGTTATTTATCAAGATAAATCTTGATAGGCATGTGAAGAAACAACATTCCAGATTATAGCCTCAAAAATAAAATTAATTTTAGGGCTTGGGGTCATCAGTGACCAGCAGAGGAATGCTTCACTGGAAGGCAGCTTTCTGTGCTTCTATGGGCTTGGGAAGGTTGCTGCTCAGTGTAGGGGTGAAACAATACCTTGGAGGGACTGCGAGGTGGCCAAGAGGATGGGATGGACAAGGCCCAGGGAAGTCCACAGCCCTCCAGCTCTAGCCACCACCCACTGTCCCTACAAGATGCAGCAGAAGTAGCAATAACAGTTGATTTTCCATTTTAAATTTATTCATTTGGAAAAACAGAAACATATCCTTTGTCTAACCTGTTTTCTTTCTACAGAAGAATATCTCCATGTAGCTTCTGAGAACGAATATCGGAAAATGTGTGCTTCTGTCTAAGAGCACGTGGTTGGGAATTCAAGATGATGCACTGCTTTCACTGTGAAAACAAAGTCACTGCTGATGTCTCTGGTTTCAGTCTTCTTTCTCCTAATTCTAAAATGTTTTGGACTCCTAAAAAGGGAAGGGCTTTTCAGGACTAACTTGTACTGCCCAGAAGTGAACACCAGTGCTGACAGCTAATTGATCTGTAGACTCTCTCTCCCACTTCTTCTTGTGCAGATGAGTAAAAGAATTTATATTAAATGCAAATAAACTCAGACTGTCTTACACACTTGACAAATGCTCATCGTTGATGCCTGCAACTGAGTCAATGTGTTCAATGACTGGGAACTCCGGCACGTGGAACTTTCTGGGGTACTGGAAGAGCGTAATGTTTCAAAATGATAGCATCTGCAAATGTCCACAGTTTTTGTTGTGGGCGGTTCATGTTGCCTAAAGTGGGAAAGTACCATATCTGGTACATTTCGCAACCTTTTCCCTTTCGCAACACTTACACGGAACGTGGGGGTTTTTTGTTTGGTTGTTTTTTGGTTGGTTGGTTGGTTGGTTTTGGTTTTTTTGGCTGTTTTTTGTAGTTGTTGTTGTTTCTTGGCTTTTTGGTTTTGTTTTGGGGTTTTTTTGTGGGTGGTTTTTTTTTTTTTTTTTTTTGTGGGGGTAGGGTTTTTTGGGGTTTTTTTTCCGTTTCTCGAAAAAACGTCCTTGATGACTTTTCCCAGGTACGTGGGGTTCTTTCTTATTCTTTTTACCCTCAGAACGAGCGTTGTTGGATAACATCGGTGTGCCGGTAGAGCTGCCCGACGTTCAGTAAATTGCTAAACGCTGTCGGTCCTGCGCGGCCGGGGTGCTCCGCGATGTCCCTGCAGGGCTGGCGGCGGGGCTGTAGCTGGGGCCGGAGCGAGGCGGGCCGGGGAGAGGCGGGGAAGCACAGCCACCTGCTCGGCGGGGCCGGGCCGCTGTCGGGGTATTTAGGGGAGCGTTGGGCGGGGGTGTCGCTGCAGCCGCGGCGGGCAACTGTCTCTGGCGCCATGAAGGGCAGCGGCATCGAGAACCCGGCGTTCGAGATGCCTAGCCCCAAGCTCGGCCGGCGCTGGCTCGAGGGCCCCGCCAGGGCAGGTACCGGCGCCGCGGCCCACGCCGGGCCCGGCTCCGGCCCCGAGGAGGGACCCTGCGGGTGGGGCCCCTGCGCCCCCAGAACTCTGCAGCTCTGCAACAATTCCGAGGGGTATCTGGCTGCCTACAGCTTGCTGGCCATCTTCCAAGGTAACCTGTCCCTGCTGCCCAGGGCGCGCGCTGTGGCCCGTCCCGGGGCTTGGGGGGGACCAGGAGGAAGACTGAGCTGGAGGAGGCAGGGAAGGAGTGGTGAATGTTGTGGGTGGTGGGTGAGGAGAGATGAGGTTCCTCTAGTGCTGTTTCTGAACAGTGACGGTAATGGCTTGACTAGGGGAAAGTACACTTGTGTCCTGGATAAGGAAGTTGCTGATTACTATTACTCTTAGTACTTTGCTTTGTTTCTTCTTTCCCCATGTATTTTTTTTGACCACCCTCAGTCAACGGTCCTATCAGCACTTTTTTTCATGCTCTTGCTAATGCTGCATCCCAGCAAACATGGGCAAGTAGTTCTTTATATGCACCCACAATACTTACAAGTCAGGGAGTAAAACCCCAATTTAATCCGGTCGACAAAATTGTGATRCTCTACCACCTTCTTATGTGCTTGCTAGTTAAAACAGTATCCTGGCTTGGTTGGGTGGGACTTAAGATAATTTTGAAAATAACGAAACCAATTGATTTTATTCTGTGAATCCCAGTGCAGTCATCTTCCTAAAACTTAGCTAATGGTTTAAATTGACCTTGGGAGTAATCTGAAGTTTAGCTTGCCCTAAATTCCTGTTGTTCAGACTTAGAAATTCTTGTCCATATTTTTGGCTTTCTGTAATAAGACTTGTTAGGGCCTTACCTAGCCTTAGGCTCAGAAAGTAGGAATATTGACTGAGGGAAGAATAATTATGTAACAAATGTACAAACCTGAGATTTGTAAAGCTTGGGTTATTTGTCTGCCAAGAGGAGTGATTGGATTAATGTTCATAACTTTTCAGCTTTACTCAACTAGCTAGAAAAGAAAAGGGTGTTTGCTGAACAGTTATGGGGCTTTAATGCTTATTGTTCATAAGGAGATTTCTATAGAGAGGGTCAAGGGAAATGGTGGATATTTGGTGTTAGAGGAGCAAGCAGCCTACAAAAAAGCCATCTAGGGTATGGATGACTCCATTCCACCTGGAAGCACGTCAAGGTARCTGGGATGGTATGAGAAGAAGAGAATGGCATGCTCTACTTAAAACCTAGTAGGATTTTAATGTTACTTTTTATGTTTGGAAAGTCCTTGCATAATCTAGTGTCTTGATACTTGTTTCTRTGGGCTTTTCCTGATTTCAGGCCCTTGTGATTCTGCTCTTTTCATAGCATATATGTTTAGTGTTAGAAGTATTAAGAGAGTTTTGGGATGAGCCTGTTGTTTCTTGCTTGGATTTGAAAAGCAATTCTACAGCTGGTAGCAGCTGCAGTTGTCCTGCATTTTCACTATGAATAAAAAGAAAGGGTGGGGTGGAAGAACTTCTTACCATAGTATGTTTCAATGGTGGCTCAGTAGTAGACTTTTAGAATGCACGTGTGAGTTCTTTTTGAGTGGCTTAAGAATATGGATAGGCCATTAATAACACCCTGAATATGATACTGAGTAGATTGTGTTAAACTAAACAAAGTGTCTTGAATATTTCTAACACTTCTAAATTTCTTAAAACCAATCCTTCTGATGTGATTGTTGAGCTGAGTAACAAACTCAGTATAATTTCAAATCTTGTTTGTARTCTGGATAGGTTCCCAATCATAAAAACAAGTTGTTTGTAAGAATCTCTGTCCCTTTGGGAGGTTATGGGTGTTGGTTGTGCCACTCATGCAATTCTTGCTTATGTTATCTGACTGTATATAGTCAGACTGTATATAGTTAGGTGCCTGGCACCTAACTRATCTAGTTCAAGTTTAAGGTCTTAAAGTAAGGAAACTTAAGATGTTTGTTTTGGAAGCTGGTGTAGGTGTGGGTATTACTGATCTTGTGACATTCTTGATGTGTTACCTGGATTTTCTGACAAGAACTTTTCCTTTGGTTAGAACATAAAAGAAATTGTTTGTTAAAGATTCAAGTTGCAATTCTTTTTGACATGCAAGAAAAGCAAGGGTTATCAAGCAAGAAATTCAGGGTTGTGTGTGAAACTTCTTGAAAATATTCAGGTCTTTCAGCTTCAGTGTTTAGATAAAAGCATACAAAACACATCTAGGATTTTGCAGTTAACTAATATTATATTTTAGTTTGGGTCTAATCATTTATTTACCCTCCAAATTACAGAAATCATCACTGAGGAAGTTAAGATATATCTATCTATTTATGCTAATGCCCCTCTAGAAAAGATTATTTCTTAATGCATTGAAGATTAATGAAGTAATCTGTAACACACTTTTGATCAATATAAGTTGTTACCAGGCTTTTTATGAGTGAACATAGTGGATGATTGATTATCTGCAGTGACCTGGTATGTTGTGAATCTTAACTGAAAGCATGTATTTGTCAGATTATTTTCTAGCTGCCCCAGAAAAGAGATTATTGTCTTTAGCACCTGATATGCTGTATTTCAGCTTCTCAGAAGATTCCAGGTGGARCTTGAGTCTTAATTTCTGGCTGTTTCTGTTTCAAGTATATGTGGAACTTGTACTTCCAGAATAGAAAACACTTCTTTGCCTAGAATAGTTTTACATGACTAATACCTGCTTTCTGTATGACACTTAGTGTTGCTTTAATATATAATTGCATCTAGTAATAGATCTGGTTACTACTGGATATGCTACAGTTCATAGCTGTAGTAGAAAACAAGATAGAGGTTATCTCACTACTTTGAGTACAAGGAGTGTTTATTTCTCATGTCATTAATAATCTTTTGTAAATAAAATAATGGAACCACTGTTTGAGACTGGTCCAGTCTTATTTACCAAAAACTTTTGAATAGTGCTAATATTTTATAGGCCAGTTAGATCTGGTAGTTTTACCAAGGACTTTTTATTCGTTATTTTTATGTGTCTGTTGTTAAATCCACATGCTTCTAACAATTACAAGACGCATATTTTGGTTGAATGGATAAAAGAAAAAAATGTTCTTGTGTTTTATCMTAGCAAATAAAGTTGGTTTATAATTAATCTGGATTTTATGGGTCAGTACACAATGTACTTAAATTTCTATCAGATGTGGCAAGACGGCAGGGTTTTGATTGAGAATAGTTAAAAAATAATTCCTGTACTACAATTTCAAGTGTTGGGATGTCCTTACAGAACTTGTTTTTCAAATCAAGTTAGTATGAGCCAGGTTCTGTCTTTCCTAAAGAGGCTTTAGTGATTAATCAGGAAATGATGTAATTGGAGAAGTTACACTGCCATTCATCACATCTGCATTTTTACAGACCAAATCTAATTATCTGGTATAATTAACTGCTACGTTTTATGGCTTTTAGGATGCATATTAAAGGTAGTGACTTAAACTAAAGTTTAAAAGTGCCTGCTAGCTCTGTAATCCACCTGCTGTGCAGCACACCTTCGTATGAGTGTTTTAAAGCTTAGTAAATGTTTGAAGTTCTGGCAGATGGGAAAAATTTGTTTGTTCATTCCTTCATGCTAGTATTGTTCTTTTGTTAATGCTCCTTAAAAGGAAAATTAATTTGCTGAATGTGTAATTGCTGAATGTGAATGTGCAGTGGAAGGACACCTGAATACTTGTGTTAATTCCTTATGAATTTAAGTGTGATGACTAAAGTAATAGGTGAAATTGYCAGCCTTAATAAAGAGGCGATAGTAGGGTATTGGAATTAAAATTGTGCTAAGAGTTGCTTCCATATAGAAAGCTGAAGTTTAGCCATTAGAAAGCAGCTGTTTAAATTGGAGTAATTTTTTTAATACATTAGAATGTTTTAAGGAGTTGATGAAATCTACTTATGGTTGTTGCAATGCTTATTGAAAACTAACTTAAACTCATTTTGGTCGCTAGTCTTGCATTCTCTTCTTCGAATGAGAGCAGAGAATCATGTTTGAATTTTAGAATAAGAGTAAGTGCAGGGCCTGGGTCAGGGGAGATTCTTCAGTAAGGTTACAGAATTTAAACATGTTTGCAACTGTGACTCTAAGACTGCCGAACTTCTTTTTTTTTTTAAGGTAGATATTTTATTATGGGCTCAATTTAATTAAATTGTGATTAAGTTATCTGACACTGTTATAAGTACAGATATCTATCTTGTAACAGAAATCTTGTATTGGGACTTCTAAAACCAAACTCCTGAAAGCTTAACTACCCGGTCTTTGTCATAGAAACAGAATGTGAAGCAGGCTGGAAAGTTCCAAGTTAGAGTTTACAAACAATGCTTTTGTAAAAATGGACTGTGTTTAAGCATGCACTGGCAATTGTAGCTTACTTCTACTTTTGGATAATTTTTTTTTTGCAGTTCATGTGTACTTCAGTAAGGTAGCTCGTGCAATGTCTTTTTTCCCAGATTTTTTTTAAATTTCCACATCAGGGAGGTTAAAGATTCAGAGGGCAAGTGTTTTTGCTCAGTTGAAGTAAATCACCTCAGTTGCTCTGAAACAGTTGCAAAGAATTTTAAAATAGCTTTACACTTTTTTAATATTATCGGGGAAGCATGTTTGTTCAAAAGCCTTTTTTTATCTTCCCTTAGTGGTGGCAGGGAGTTGGTTGGTTGACAATAATTAGAAAACTATGGTCTGAACTTGCTTCAGTTGTAGCTTATATTCTATTGCAAGTTATAACCTTGAATAAATTCCCTTTAATTTTTAAAATACCTTATGACACTGTAATTCATTCTGTTTGAAATCTGTGCTTCAGACAAATCCATAGGTCCTGTGCAGTATGGCTGGCTTAAGCTGGCATGGTCTCAATCTACTATGTCCTTCTGCTTTTACAGCACATAAATACTTTATAAAGGAGCCTTGTATAAACATATAGTAATATGAAGCTTTCCATCACATAGTGGTAAGTTTACCCTGCAATTCTGTTGAATAGAAGTATCTTTGACTAATTATCTCCTTTTTTTATTTTTTGTAGGTGTTGTGGTAAATGGCCTGATTAACATTAGTATTTCAACAATTGAGAAGCGTTATGAGTTGAACAGTTCCCTCACTGGCTTAATCTCTGCAAGCTATGACATTGCTTTCTGTCTTTTGTCACTGTTTGTATCTTACTTTGGAGAAAGAGGACACAAACCACGATGGCTTGCTTTCTCAGCATTTATGCTAGGACTGGGCTCACTTGTATTTTCTTTACCACACTTCAAGAGTGGAAAATACCAATATGGAGGTAAACTTGAAGGTAAGCTTATTGTTATGTTTTGAAAATTACTCTAAAAATTAAAATCTCTGTAGCAACTTGGTGCAGTTCCTTATTTGGTACAATGTAGTTAAGCTCTATCAAAGTCCTAAAATAGGGTGGTGTCTGTACCATTGAAAATCAAATGATTCTGTGAATTCCGTAAGTTCAAGGGCAGCCTGTCTGTGCACTGAATGAGTTTTGTTTTTCCAGAAGCAATCTGAGTGCCAATATCAGTTCTTGCTCATAAGCAATATTTGATTAAAATGCTTTTTCTTCCTTGCACTTGAATGAATGCAATTAAAATACACTTTAAAGGAAAAAATATCTGGCATCTCTTTGTGACTAGAAATCAAGGTAGGTCAGCAATGTAGAATAGAATTTAAAACTGTTATACTTACCATTTTGTTGAAAGGTGACTGCTTGCATTTCTTTGTGGTTTTGAGCCATTAAAGGTATCTTGATTAATTCATTAACAAGTTTATCTAAGTTCTTTTAAAAGATATTGATTTTAACTTGTGATTTGAAATTTGAGATAAAGAAGCAGCAAGCAGAACTGAACTGCACCGAACAAAGCAGTACTGAAATCATGGGTGTAGCTATCTCTCAATTCTTAAGTTTTTCTCGTAGAAGAAGACTTCAGCAGTGTGATTAATGCCAACTTATTGTATTTCAATTTAGTGGTACACCTATAACTAACACAGAAATGTTAAGCTATGTCTAAAGCAGGATGTACTTAATCTTTTAGGATTGTCTTAATTGTTATTGCAGTGTTTAATCAAAATTTTGCCTTCAATAACTAAGCATATTAGAGTGCTCACTAAAAGTCAGTTGATGAAAGATTGATGATTTTCAAATTAATTTCTTTAGCATTAATAATTTCATCCACTTGTGTGAGCTGTCCAGATGTTAGCTAAAGAAGTTTTTCTTCCTTATCTAATAAAAGAGGATCTGAAATGGAAATTTAGTGAACTTTTAACTGAATAAGGAGAAAACACTCCTTATTGTTAGAGGGCTATAAGCAGATATTTACTTGTTACCTCTTAGTAGAGGGGCAAGAGGTTACTTGCTCCTGGCTGTTAGGGTCCCATTTCCCTACCATTTTGGTTTCAGGATAGACCTGCCTATTACACTGACGTATGAAAGGGAAGCTGAATTTAATACATAAAAGTTTAAACCTGGTTGTTTTTTTTTTTTGGGGGGGGTGGGGGGTTCAATTTAAACAAGATACTGTGTGTGGGAGAGCAGATTGCCAACTCTTTCAACTGATCTTTCCCCTCTGTCGTGGGTTTAAAACCTGATTTTTTTTCCCCCAATTTCCCGGCCAATGCACCAGAAAATCTCGTGGTTTAGACTGTGCTGAAAAAAAGCCAAAAGCACCGCACCCACGACTGTATCTCCCTCCCCCCCACCGGAGAGGGAGAAAGAAGAGCGAAAGCCCAATTAACACGAAAATTTATGGCTTTCAGATAACATAACGTAATTGAGAGAAAGATAAGGATGTGCTCCAGAGAAAAACGGTCAGACAGGCTGCATGACATAAGTTGCAAAATAGATTTTATTACTACAAACTACTAAGAATACTACAGCACTGGGAAGGAAAAAGATAAAAAAAAAGAGAGAGGGTCAAATTTACAAGGAGAAGAAAAATAAAACAGACATTTTTTAAGACACCTGTTATCCTTTCCGGGGACCCGTCTCATCCTAGGTCCCATCCCTCTCCAGCCCCCATGTCTTCCCACACACAAAGGGGGGCAGGAATGAAAGTCTAACACAGATCAAAGCACTCATTACAGTTGTTGTCAAACATAGGAGAAGCATTCTTCAGCTCCAAGCTGTGGGAGTCTGTCCCAATAAACAGTCAATGCATAACCGCTGATGGCGGAGGGAGTATTTTTTTACCTCGTAGGAGAAAAAGAAAGAATGTCCTTCAAGGCCAAACTGCGTTGTTTTTCAGCGGCGTGAGACCGACTATCACAAACCCCTGGCAAAGCACAGCTTCTTCTAAGCATCAGATGTCCTGGTGGGGGGCCAAACTTCTCTCTTTTTTTTGGCTGTTTAATCCAGTCCTCAAAGGCCAGGTTTTTTTTCCTCAGAGCAAGGTCGCTCTCTTTTTTTCCTATTCAGCTCTCTCTCAATAATGAAATAGTCCTTTCCGAGACACTTATTTTTCTCCTTGTTCGAGAACTACAGCATGGTACAGCAAAACATCCAGTCTTCTCCTTACTGATCTCCGGTCTCCATTTTTTTTCTTACATCTCCTCACCCTCCTGCTCTGTTTTTTTCCCAGTGCATGATACTAAAACTACATGCTATCAACCTAAAGCTACAATATGGCGGCCGCCTCTGTCTTGTTTTGAATTCCTCCTAAATACTACAATATACGTCATCACAGAGGTGTAACCAACCAGTGCAATTGGCCCAGGCCAGATGGGCAGCCTGTCCATCACCCTCAGAGCCATGAAGGATTGACTCTGGAACACAGGGGGTAGGGCTCCTTTTGCTGGAGAAGATGGAGACAGTTTCTAGAACTTCTCACAGCAGCCATCTTTGTGGTTTCTTGATCCCATCCCCCCACCACCAAAAAATCGGACCAAGTAAAACCATGACACCCTCCCAAGCAATGCTATTTGGAATCCTGAAGAAYATGTTACTGTTTCCTCCAGTAGCCATTATTTGAAATGGCTATAGATGTTGATACCTTTATTAGCTATGTTCTACATGGACTTTTGAAATCTAAAAGCAGTGGGGAATTTTTGAACTGGAATGTGTTTTCTTTACCACAGCACTGTCAGCTGATAGTGTTGCTGCAGTTTTGACTGTTATAATGCAGGTGCGTATGCTATGGCTGCGGTGAGCACATTTAATATCTTAAGGTGACTTAAACAAAACACTATTTAAGATAAACTACTAAGGGTGCAAGGAATGTCTGCACTATGGTAGTTAATGTAAATATCCAGATGCAGTGCAACAAGCCTTGCTTAACTGTCAAGTAAACCACAGTACAGGACTATGGGATGCCTGGTGTAGCTAGTTCTGAAGTTGATGAAGCATTTTAATGATAGAGTTAGTTGCAAAATTTAATGGCACCAGACCCCCGAAACCTTCCTTTTTGTTTATTTGTTTTAATGATTAGCCTATAGAGATATTTTTTTTTATTAAGCTTATTTGATGATGCTTTGTATTAAAATCTACCACGTAATTTGTTTCTGAACAGCTCTTGTTATTAGTTGGTTACTTAATTATCAATATGTCTGTTATGTCAATATTGTGAGTTTTGCATGCAGGATAATTTTGAAATACAATTTAATGCAACATTTAATGTGGCTGCCAGGTTAATTATTAAGTCTAGACTGAAATACATATAGCTTCCAGCGTAAATCTTATAAGCTTCCTGGAACTTGAGTTAATAACTTACCTTTATTCTGAGTATATACATTTACTACTCTACAAATCTATTTGATAATTTTTTTATCACAATACCACTTTCTAGAAACAGTTTAATTCATTTCATATTAAAAGAGCTGCTAATCAATGGTCCGCCTATTACAACTTTTTTAGCCACTGTAAAATGTGCTTTCTATTCTCCAGAAAGGGTTCAAATTTAACTTAGTAACCCAGGGACGATCAGCTGTTTGTTCTGGTCATCTTTCCAGGTTGCATGGGCCACTATTGCTTTAGGTGGCTCCGGTATATGCAGTCAGGGGCTCCCCCTGCTGGTGCTTCGCTAACAGAGTCAGACTAATTTGATTAATCAGACGGCACGGAGGACTGTGAAAACTGCAGATGCTATAAGCAGTGTACCTCTGAACTTTCGTCTCGGATTTTATTTTACAAATTTAAACATGTTTCAATATATCTGTCACAGCAAATGTGAACTGTGGTTTTTTCATTTGATACAAAGATGACGACTTTATTGTGAAGACAGTCAAACATTGGGACGGATTACCCAGGATACTTCCTGAGGTAAAAGGAAGGAAAACTTTAAAGACTCTTCCTTTTGAAATGAAGAGTCCCTTGCATTCGCCTGCTTATGTGCGACAGCGCTGTATCACCCATTGTGTGTTACAGAAAGTAATGATAAAACCTATGGACATATTTATAACACCAGTGTAGACAGTTTTGATACTTGCTATGTGGCCAGCATTTCTTTATGCTTGGTTTTGTGAGCCCAAAGTGTGGCTTGAGTTTGCCGTTTCTTTGCTTAAGTAAAAAGTGTTTTCAGATGTAAAGGTACCTAAAGAAAAAAAAGGACATAAGAATTTTGTAGTGAAGTAGTATGAATTAATCAGTCTACTTACCTGATCTGGAGGATGTTGTCATATAGTTGTTCAGTGGGGCTTATTACCACCAGACTGTTGGGTTTATCCTCWTTCTTGGGGTTTTATGCTCTTATGTGGAAAAACATGGAAAGAACCATTCTTCTGTATCTTGCCATTTGATACTATTACCAAAAATACAGTAAAAGCAAGAGAAAGGAGAAGACAACACATACTCCCTTTCTTCATTTTGTCTTTCCTCTTCCCTCCTTGTTGTGCCAAGTATTACAGGAGCAGATACAGCCTTACACTRCTGTACCACTGCTTTCCTCTTTGTGTGTGCACAGGAACAGAGGCTTTACATTAAYTTGTTGTTTTAGAGACATGGCAATGTGTGTTCTCTGAGAGATAGTGATGTAGGTTTTTAGGGTTTTCCTCTTTTTCATAGGCAAACACTTCTCAAAAGAGTGAATGTAAAGGGAAGATTATCTTTGCGAATGACTGACTGCACTTTCAAATGTGCCCAGCTTTCCTCAGATTGTTCAGGCTGCTCTTGTCACTTGAGTGGAAATTGTTATAAGTATRTATAATACATTATGTAATTGTTATTCTGTTCCTCAGAATTGGTACAAGGCACAAAAACAAAATGAGGTGTCTGTTACATAGAACATTGATAAACTGTAAAATCACCATTTGACAGGTGGTTGGTTTGTTTTTTTCATACATCTGGTCAGTAATACTTTCAACAAACCAAGGCATTTTAATAAGCCTGTTTTATTCATTTTATCTTCCTGGAGAGGAAACAAAATCCAAACCCTCACAGTGTTCTTTTGGGGGCAGTGATCTCACAGAAGGCTTGGCATTACCATATTTGATATATTAATAGKTGTGAAAATTAAAATGGGAGTGTGACATAACAGCATTGTTTTGTAGTTCAATTTTCAGTACAGATTCTTCTTCAAGTTGAACTGTGATGAGTTTGGCAACAGAATTGTAAAGTTTTGCTGTTTCTGTTTTTCAGACACGTGTCAAACTGCAGAAACCACCTTTGTTAATGCTACCTGCAGTGCCAGCACAAACTCTTCCCTTCACAACTATCTGTACGTCTTTATTGTGGGACAGCTGCTGCTGGGAGTTGGAGGAACTCCTCTGTATACTTTGGGGACAGCTTTTATTGATGATAGTGTCCCAAAACACAAGTCTTCCCTTTATATAGGTAACTTTAAAACTGTTTATAACACATTGTCTGGATAGATCATAGACTGCAATGCCTTCGAAATGCTTGTATGAATCCCTCTGATTAAATAATCTTGTAATTATTATTTACATGTATAAAGTGTTTCTACATCAATTACTGTGAAATTTTGGTATTAGTCTGCTCCTAAGTACCAAGTCTGTTTATTTTTTTATTTCACAGAGGAGGGTAAAGCTACTTTGAGCACCCCTTCTGTCACCTTTTCATGTCAGTAATTGAAAATGGTTAAATGGTTAATGTAGGCTCTCTGTTAACAGCGGAATAGGTTGTAGTTAAATTTACTTTTTAGTCACAGGTATTGAAAAATACCATGTATCAGTCAGGTCAGTAGCTAGATCATATTGTATCCTTTAATAACTTTATTTGCATATCTTCTTATAGTAGGCTGTTCATTCAGTGCATGAACACAGCTGTGCATCATGTGATCAATCCAGTTCTCTAGCCACATACAAATTTGGCATTTGGATGTAGTTCAAGAACAGGGATTGCTTTACTGGGGCTGTTTAAAAGCTAAAGAATACTAATTATGAGCAGTGGTTTTTAATCTTTTTCAGTCACCATCTTCTAGGTTATGTGCCTTTTTATTGCAGTCTAAGTCTGTTTTCTATGTGTATGAAGATACTTATTTGTCCCTTCATATATGTAAACTGATTAAAAACATATTAGCTATACAGGTAACTTGCAGGAGGAATTCAAAGGATCTCAGATTCCAGGACTAAAATTTGCTAGACTAATCAAAATTTTAAGTGGCAAAATTGAAATAATTATCTGTTTGCACACAGTTTTTTGCACATTTGTTCCCAGCACACTACTTCATTTGATGCCAACAAATAGCACAGTTGCATATAATAAATATTAGATAACAAAGGCAAGTTTTATTTTTGCTATTTCTTTATTTTAAGAGAGATAATATTACACTTTTTCTTCCTCCCCTGAAAGCAGTGAAATAAATAGAGCCGAATTAGGGTTGCTGCATGATTGGGGGAACAAGAAATTACCTGAAAACTCAGGAGAATTATGTCAGTGTTTATACTTATAAAAAAAGATCAGTACAATAAATTAATGCATGCACAATCTTCAGGCAACTCAGTTCAGAAGAGCAGTGTATTCTACCTAATATAGCAAAACTGGAGTGTGAGTAGCTAGGTAACTAAGCCTTGATTCTTTTCCTTGCTTTTATGCAATGTATTAAGTGTTAAGTATATTGTGTTGCTTTAACCAATACAAGAATGCTTATGCAAGAAAGAAAAAAAAAAAAAAAAAAAAAAAACAAAAAAAAACCAAAAAAAAAACCTCACAAAACAGAACCAAAACAAGCCCAGGCTCCATCCCTAAAATTGTGAATAGCTGCTAGCATCTCTTACTATAAGCTTGCAACTCATAAGTTGGTGATTTCTTTCTCTTTGAAACTGGGTGCATTTTCATGAGGACTATTCTGCTCTTGCTGAACTGGGGCATCTACAACTAAAGCCATTGAAGTTAAACAATTCCAAGTAGTATTTAAATTGAGTGTGTGGGAGGAAATAGGTACTTTCTATGCTCAGTTTGAAGTTCTGTAGGATGAATGTGAACTTAACTCACGCAGTTCCTATGACCATGTCATTATTTTTGAAATGTAAGAAAACATGGGATATATCTACTCAGTAYTCATTTTGACTTATCTGAGCGTTACATTTTGCATTGCTTCCCCCTCTTCCACCCCTCTCACTCTCCTGACTCCCCCATCGTTTTCTCTTACTAACTAGAGGGAAATAAAGCACTTGTGATTCATGAACTTCAGAAACAAATGAGAAATACAGTTTATTTCACCTGGGAAAGCAGCATAGAGTATCTGCAGTATGAATGCATGTTCACTACATAAAGATGTATCCAGTTGCTCTTAATTGAAAGCCTTAATCTATAGACCTAGTGCTCCTGCTATCAGTGAGTGCCAAACAGCAACAGAAATCTGTCTGCTAGGCCAGGGATACAAGTGTTACATCAGAAAAGTCTTGCACTCTTTTGTAGGGTATGGTTACACCCGCAATTTTGCAGGCTGCTGGGGATTTTTTTTTGGGGGGGGGGGGGAGGTGTTCTGGCTTGTTTGTTTTGTTGTTTGTTTTGGTTTCTTTTATTAAGAATCATCAGGAGCTGTCAAGAGCCCTGGTTTTATATTTTAAGGCAGATATTAGTCCAGTCAAACACTTTAATGTAACTTTTGTCTTCTGGTCTTAGAAGAACTAGCAGATAATTTAAGACTGAAAAATATAAGGTTCATAAAGATTGTGGTCAACACTGTTAATAATCAGTGTTAATAATTTCACTTAAAATTTCTTTTCACCAGCTAGCTTTTAAATGCAGGAACAAAATGGGCAAAAAGCAATCTAATGATGCTTAAAGGTGCAGTTAGTGAAATACCTTTTGCTGAACCTCTGGGTTGAAACTTCTAATTTGAGAGCTGCGAATTTCCTTTTTGAGGCATAGTTATAGGTTTTGTCTTCTATATGCTGTAATTGAAGTAGTGACAGTGAAAGAATAGGTTGACTTACAGAAACCTTTTGGTCTGAAGTTGATTTAAGAATTTTATTAAAGCTTTAAAAAAGAAGAAAGAAGTTATGCTGAACTTGATGTATTTTCTTTTCTAGGAATTGGCTATGCCATGTCTCTGCTGGGTCCTGCTATTGGCTATGTTTTAGGAGGGCAGCTGCTTAAGGTTTATATTGATATCCAGATCCCAGAAAGGCAAGATACAAATTAGTTTATTGCTTTCTATTTTCTTTTCCTATTTTTTAAAAAAAAATCTTCAGCTTTTCTCCCTTTGAGGAAAAAGTTTTTCAGACAATACTACATTTCAAGACCTTCATTAACTTGGAAACAAGTAGCACCTATAGTAGCTTCAAGCAAGTGACTTACTTCCCGGAGTGAGTAGTGACTCCACTGTGTGTGAAGGCTTCTCTGTAGTGCAAATAGTTAGTTCTAGCATTTAAATGTTAGCTATTTTAAACCTCAGTAACAGAAAATGGTTTTTCTTTTGCTTAGTTATTTATTCAACTTTAAGCTGCACCTACTGATTTCTTGTGGAAAGTTTCCTGGAGTTGGAATGAGGGTTAGGATATTTCTCCTTAAGTCCTAGGGAAGAGCTTGCTAGAAAATCTATCGGTTGAGTAATAGTCCACTATTAAAAAAATAAAGTTATAAATTGTTCTTCTGTCTAAACCAACAATTTCATCTATACTTTCATTTCCTTAGTTTTAGAGATTTCAGATCAATGCAATGGCATTCTGAACGTTTGAACTGGCTTTGCTATAACTCATTGATTATGAGGAATCTTTCTAAACCAAGCTTTTCCAGTATCTTAATAATGCTTCAAGATCTTGAAATTAGGGCCAAAGAATGGTCTTTCAATTGGAGTAACATTGACTAATGAGTTGAAGGCTATATTTGGTAGAATGCAATATTTTTATAATTACCCCCTGAAGTTGGTTTAAACAAGCAAACAACATATTTAATATATGTAAAACTAAGAAAATGGCAGTATTAAAGGGCTTTCTGTTAAATAAGTATTTAATGGAAGTATTCCAGCTCACTAAAATCTGAAATTGAGAAAGGTAAACCTGCTTTTTCTGAAATACTTTTCCAGTTCAAAGCTCAATCAAGACGACCCACGTTGGCTTGGAGCATGGTGGATAGGATTTCTTGCATGCTTTTTTGCAATTTGGCTTCTTATAATACCTTTTTCATGCTTTCCGAGGCATCTACCAGGTAAAGGTTTGGCAATATTTGGTTACTTTGAAACAGAGATTTGTTTATATTTGTGGGTTATAGGTTGCTGGACTGAATATTTCATCTTTGATTTTGTTTCATAGTTAACTGGTTTTGACTAAAACCTGAGGACAAGTGCAGTTTTTTGGTTTTCCCCTCCAACATGTAGCCTTTAAAACAAGGTGAATCAGCTAGAGGAAGGATCTTGCGTATGGTGGTGTTGCCCATGGCCAGGGTCTTGGGACTAGATAATCTTCAATTCCCCAAACCATTCTATAATTCTATATAATGATGTACTGTAGGACTGGAAACATGTATAACTAAGCATGGAAACTGGTGGTCAAATTCCAGGAGCATCCAGAGGCATTTACTATACTAATATTGAAGGACAAATGATGGAAGAGAAGAAGTAAGAGATGGGAGAAGTGAGGATGATTTAAAAATGAAAAAGCTTCAATTTTTGTAGCTTTTTGACATTGTTTAGGAGTGCAGCTACTCAATGTTTTCATTTTCCATAAATATGACCATTTGTAGGAACAGCAAAAATACAGGCTGAAAAAATCTCTGAAACACATGATGATGGAAGTCAGATACTGGTTCAGGCCAACAACATTGGACAAAGTTTTAAAGACTTTCCTTTGGCTCTCCTGGTAAGAAAAATCTCCAGTTTGCTAAAACTGAATATATTTTGAGAAATTATTTTTTCAGATGTTTTTTTCAGAGGTCTTTAGGAAGGTAATGGCTTATCATGTTGTCTTAGGGAAGACTTCAGTGCTAATGATAATTTATTGCACATTAATTTTGTTGATAGTTGAAATTGTTAGAAAAGTGTATTACAGAAGTTCCACTTCAGAGTATCTACTTTTAAAATATAGACTGCTACATTAGTTGGTACCAAAATCAAATAATTTCCAGAACGTTATGATAATTTCTTCCCATAGATACTGTTGAAGAATCCAGTGCTCATGAGTCTAATAATAGCCAGTTCCTCAGAAGCTTTAGTTGCCACTGGATTTGCCACATTTCTACCAAAGTTTATAGAAAATCAATTTGGAAAGTCATCAAGTTTTTCAGCAACTCTTGGAGGTAATGTGGCTTTTTATTTTTAAGTCTTAAATAGATTGTGTTGAACACTTAACATTACAGATGGAAGATTATGTGATTATCTTCTTTTGTGTGAGATATTTGTGAATGCACTTAGATGGAATGGAGTGATCAGAGCAGTATTTTAGTTACTTTTGCCTGCCCTAGTACTTGTTGTTTGTAGGTTCGTAAGGCTTGATACTCATATTCAAAGTAGAGTGAGTATTTTGTGTGCTGATGAAATGATAGTTTATTCCTTTCTTATTCTTGGAGAAAAACATTTAATTTTCCTTATTTAAAATTTGCTGAAGTATCTTAGTCCCTACTAAAACAATCAAGATGAATGGCAGCTAAATAAAAAACAGTGCTTATCACAAACTGGAAGTTGACTTTGCCTTTCTCTTCTTTAATTCCACACTGATGTTACAATGAGTTTGTAATAAAATGTCTAATCAGGATATGTTATAAAGCTATTATGCAACTGGTTCTATAGTTGGCATATTGTCACCTATTTATTTTCTGATGTGCAGAAGTAATTGAGCAGGGGAAAGCTGTGAGTGTTGGAGAAAGAGAAGAAATCTGATGGAAAAGCTGCGCTCAGTAGGGCCACATGATTAACTTTGTCACAATTAATTCTGAGGAATAGCAACCAGATCAAGGCGGAAATGTCCCTAATGCCAACAGATGCTTGGAAAATGCAGACTTTAGTATTTCTAGAATGTCTTGCTAAGCTGTAGAGTTCTGCAATATAATCATATGCTAGTTGAGTTACTCTTTCTCCAATGCTCGGCAAAGACTTTCTGAAATACTTACTCCTCTGGGCAGTATGAGATTAGTATTGTTGCATCAAAATGATGTATCTGCAAGTTTTATGTACAAATACAGTGGAATGCATGCTCCACTGTTAATCAAAAACCAGTAGTAAGGTAGAAAACTGAGTGTTSCTTTTTCCTTTTTTCCACAGACCTTGTGTTTGAGTTGAAAATATTGACAGCACTGAATTAAATATACAGCTTCTAAGCAATGCCCACTAATTCTGAAAGCTGGTTGTACCTGAACTTTGCTAGTTAGTCTAAGCATTAACAATTACCATGGAAACTAAACTATTGTTGAGTATGGTTTTCTGTGGCCCTGGGCAGTTTTGTCACTATATCTGAACTGCCTCCAAAGTTAGCTGTCTCAGGTCCGTGTAAGTTACACTGAGTTCTGTGTTGTATTATAGACTAGCCATATGAAAATGCTCAGTTATTTGCCTGGAGAGCAAAGAGGATAAATGATGATGGATTATGTGGGCTATGACAGCAAAACTGTCCCACTGATCTAGACTTCAAATCTTTCAGAAGATGTCTTACTGCATCTTGTGCTGTCTCTTGTATGATGCTGATTATGTTCTGTATTAAAAAGTTGGTAACAGATGGGTAACAAAAAACAAGGACATGTCAAAAAAAACACAAAAATCACCGAAGCAACGGAAGTGTATTTTCTGTTTTCAAGGAGGGACCTCCTTGTGTTCAGCAATTTCTGCCCCATAGTGGTCCTAAGTTTGGCTGTGCTGAAGTTGGGTTTTGGACAGCTATAAATCACAGTCCAGTTAAACCTCTCTAAAAGGCTAAAGGTGATGTAACAGTAGAATAAATTACTCATACACTTAGATTCTGGTAGTGTGGTTTGAAAACAGTATAACATGGAGTGCATTTTACAAGTAACTATTTTGATTTTTTTTCTTAGCATAGAATTGCACTCTTAATTGCTTTACACTTGTCTTGCATTTTTATGTAACTGCTCCTGTCTTGTTTTCCTCTAGGAATTGTATTAATTCCAGCAGCAGCCCTAGGCCAAGTCATAAGTGGTGTCTTGGTTTCCAAGTTCAAAATGAGTTGCAGAGCCATAATCAAGTTCATGATAAGCACTTGTTCAGTGGCCCTAATTTTAAACACAGTGTTTTTATTTGCTAAGTGCGGGAATGAACCTTTTGCAGGTGTCTCTGAAACGTATAATGGGTAAATATATTTTAATGCACTCTTGGGTTTAATGTTAATATTTAAATGCATCGGTTACATCATAGAGTAAAACCCATTTAAAATGTTACATTTTGCCTTGATGTACAAAACAAAAAATGTTTTATGGAACTCTAAAATTTTGTCTTGGAATTTTCATATAATTATATGAATTATATGCAATTACATGATCAAAGGTGTTGTGCCTTGCCTACAAAACGTTCTGATCAGTATAGTTGTGCTTGGCACAGAAATCACAGCCTCTCTAAGCATTCTAGATGTAATAGCCATGGCATTGATTACAGCTAATTTTGTATTACTATAAACATCACTGTAGTGATGTTTTTGTGTCTATTATTAACCAACTCTGAAAAATCTGGGCAGTTTGCTCCTGGCAGGTGTAGTATTTCATGAGAGAGTATAGAGGAACAAAGCATTTTACACTGATTGCATGTTTTTCACCAGAAAAGCAAAGAGATTATTGTAACATCAAGTTCTGGCACACCTGGCCTCCTTTTATAAAGGAGGCTTTCTAATATTTTCTATGTGTGATGGCTGATAGAAGATAGAAATGTAATGAAAAGACAGCATAGCTCAGTGACAAAGTTTAAAAATAAAATGGGTGGAGTAACATGGTTAACTGAAACATAGTTCAAAATATTTTTGGCTGACATGTATATAAAATAACTGTTTAAACAATAGGTACATTTCTTTCACTTAACACAATTTTCTAATGAGAATGTAGTCTCACCTTTGTAGTAATTATAATAAATTCTAGGATTAATATTTCCTGTTGCTGTGAACAAAGCTTACTCTGGAAACCAGTAGGACAGTGGGGGGAAAAGTCAGAAAGTGAAAGCAAAATTAGAAGGAAATTTTTGTAAGTATAAACATTCTTTAGAGACTGAATTTTTAGGTTCAGATTTAAGATACCATTGAATGTATGTGGTAAAACCACCACCTGAGGCAGTATGTCATAGAAAATGTCCAATCACACCTTGTTAAGGAAATAAGGATAAGGTCATAATGTTTCAATTCCCTTAGTTTCAAATAGCACACACACATGAGGAAGGAAATTGGTTTTGTAGGCTCTTATCTATATGCAAGTTGGTAGAGCGTAAAACTTAATGCTGTGATACTCTACTATTCATTTGTATTTCCCTTTCCAGAACATATGCTAAATAAATCAATCAAGTATAATACATTGGTGACTGAAGGAATATTAAAAAACCTTAAAGCCCAAGTTACCAAGTTATAAGATTGAATCATTCTGACTTCATTTTTAACTTGCTCTATAAATTGACTGTATATTTAAAGGCCTATTGAATTTTAATGCCTGTAATAAGGCTTTGCATCAGTGTGTGAAAAAAATGCTAGCAGATCGATTACAATTTAGTCCAAGTTGTCTGTGAACATCAGAATTCATACTTTGGTTATAGAAAGCTTATAGTTACATAATGAAGCATCTGTATTCATCAATCAAATCCTGAACATAGGGTACAGAAAATGATATATGAAGTTATCCGTATTATTATACTTTGTCCTATAATAACAAGCAGTTAACAAAACTTACAGCTGAACTGATTTTCATCCAAAGTTAAATACAGCTAACTTGTATTAACAGTTTAGTGTAATTTTGTCAGTTATGTAGTTTAACTATTGCTGAAGATCACTTATCTACAGCAATTTGAAGTTAATCAGTACTGAAATATCTCTCTTCCCTTGGTATCCATTATAAAAAAAAGTCTAGTTTTTTATCTAATTCACTGTTATATGTCAGACTATACTTTATTGGACATGCATCAGAATAGCTAGTGGCACTAATACAGTACCAGTTATTAAAATGTTTTCCATGAAGGAATAAAATATGTAGTACTAGCTTATAAAAGTAGTAAAATTATAAACTTGTGGAAGAACAGTCAAGTGTTTGCCTCCTACTTATGCTACTGAGCAATGCTTTTGAAAGAATAAACTAGGAGACTGCTTTGAGAGTTGACTTGGAATTTGATGCAGATTTTTTGTGGAGAATTTCAAGAAATCCTTCATGGCAAGCATTGTCTTCCTCTTGAAAAATAGCCCAGAGATGTGAGAGAAGCTTTGCAAGTTTAGTCTCAGAACAATGAGTATAGGATCACTTGTTTGTGTTGATGAAAACAGCATCATACTCATAGTAAACTGTTTATTAATAAATTAGACTATCAGCAGAACTAATATGGTTCATTTTGTTAAACAGGCACTTCAAAGAATTGGTTTTGCCAAATTCTATTGCCCAGCGTTTCCTTGAAAACTTAAAGAAACAGAAATGCAGTGACTTTCTGTACTTTGTTCATTTCCACATGCCTCTGGGACTCTTGTTTAAAAACTCCTACAGAGCTTTTTAAAGAGCATTTAATATCCTCATCTGCTAGGTTTTTTAGAAGAGCCAGGGATATCGTTTTTGTTACATTTTTCTCTGTGTATAACTAAATGTTTAGCTCATCTTTGGACGTCAGGGAGAAGAAACACTGCACATATAAACAGGACAAATGCCACCAAATTCATCAAATATTTCTAGGCTTTGCATGCCTCACAGGAAAACAAGGCTCTGTACAAACAAAACTGTGATTACTGAATTTGCTGATGTGTGCTGTAGTTCGTTCTTCATACATAGAAGAATTGAAGTTCGTTTGCTTAGGTTTATAGCACAAATGTAATTTAGTGAGAATATGCTGTAAAATAGATTTTATATATAGCTACAATGTCCCTAATTCCATTTGTAGCTTGAATGCATGCAAGTTACCTCTTAGATAAATTATTTCATCTATTAGTATTTTTTGCAATCTCCAGTTCTCATTAAGAAACATGCCTTTCAGGAAATAATTATGGGACTTTTGTTTTACAGTACAGTATTTAAACTACTGGCACTGTCAGTAACCTGGTTTTAGCTGAACTCTTAACCTCTGAAAATGTTTTGCTTATTAATGAACTACTGTTAGAATCAGAGGGTGTTTTTATTCTCTCCAGTTATGCCTTAGCACAGTCCTCACACAATCCAAAGTGATTTTTCATGCTGTTAATATAGTAGGACTACTTCTAATAAAACCACATGGTGACCTTTATTGGAAGTAAATGCCTGAATTGAGAGTAAATATAGTAAGCAGGAGGTTAAGTAAACTTTGTAATTTATTAGTTAGTCCCTAAACAGGCAGAGAAAATATCTAAGATCCTTCAGCGGATGTTATTATACCCTGCATTTAACATGTGCAGTCATCTTAGTGCTTGTACAATTTAGATGTCTGCACAGCAGTGTTAAAAATAGTAAAAATGTGGTGGCTTTGCAACTGAACTCAAATCCAAAATAGGGGAAAATCTCGGAGTATTATCAGTAGAACCAGCATCTTCAAATGGGAGGGAGAGGATCATATGAGAGTTCGGCTCTTACATTAGATGCAGAATTTTGTCATCTCTTGTGAGTGGATATTGGAGTAATAATCTTTGGAAGGAATAATAGCATAAAAATAACTAGGCACATAATAAATAGAAATTCCCTCTAGAGGTGTAACTACTCTGCTTATTCTTGTACAAGTAAGTCCATAAATAATTTGGATATTTTGAAATCTGTTATGCTGTAAATATTGCATTACTTATTTACATTACTTATTTACATATCTTCTGTTTTTCAATTGCTTTATTAAAAGCCTATTAACTTCTGCTTTTCAGAACAGGCACTCTGTATAACTTAACAGCACCATGCAATGCTAACTGCAGGTGTTTGCGCTCCATGTACTACCCAATTTGTGGCAGAGATGAAGTCCAGTACTTTTCTCCCTGTTTTGCGGGATGTGCCTCGTATTTTTTCAACAACATGAAAAAGGTACTTTATGCAATGAAGACAGCTGACGTGGTTTGTTCTGGTTTCCTGTAAAAGACATTGTGTTTCAGAAATGTCCTTCCCTTAGTATGAAAGGAAATGGCAGTATTTATGAATTTAACTGGCAGTTACTAAAAGATACACTATAACCAGGTGTTTTTAGACATTCCACTTCTGAAGATGTGATTTTTAATATATAATTCATTTACCGAATGACAGTTGATGTTACACAGGATTTCTGATTTATCAGTGATTCAAAATATACTGAAAACACATTACAAATGTGGGTTGTGTTTAGCAAAATTCAGTGATTACTATACACAGTTYGCTTTTGGTACCAGTCCCATTGCTGGTCTCTAACATGTTCACTGTCATAGTGCTGGGTCTCCCCAGTTACTGGGAAGGCATATGCAGGTTGAAGCCAGGTCAAGCTCATTGCTCTGAAATGTTTCTGCTAGTTGTCTGCTGGGGTAAGCCACAGTTGCTACCCTTCACCTGTCATGTTTATGCTGGTCTGCTAATTTAGGAAAATGTTTCTGCTCTCTTAATGAACTCAGGCAGARCATTTACACCACTGGTTGATTCACTGATATAGCATACCTGTTTCTTTTCTATATAGCTTCATTTGCAGCAGTTCTGGTCATTCACAGCCTGCACTGTTCTTTGAGCTTTCTAGACACATCATGCTTTCCCATCTCTGAGCCTTCTTTCATTACCAGCAAGGGTTTACTGGTTAGCCTGAGTGCTTCTCACTTTGCGCAATGCCATTTTGCAAATGTATTGCTGTGGGACTTTTTAATACTGAAAAAAAGTTAAATCTAAATGTACTTTAAATAGAATTGACAATCAGAAAAGTCAGCAATTGTCTTGAAATTACCTGAAGTTCTTATCTAGATCTTTAAGCAAAATGTAGTGTTTACTGTATACATGACCGTCTGCTTCTATGAGGTTTGAAAACCTGAATGTCAGTAACCCCTGATGCAGGAATGGTAAGCCATGAAAGTGCCTGGGTATTATAAAGCTTTCCCAGAACTGAATGGGCTTTCTGTGTCTGTCTTCTAGTACAAAAAAACTCTTGAGCAGGGATGTGGGAGGAGTATAGTGAGATCTGAAAGCCAAGCTGACTCAGGAAATACCTTTGTACATTTTATATTGGAAAAAGACAATGCTAAATGAGAAGGACATTTATCTGTATGAAACTGTAGGAAACTGACTGCTTCTTGCTATGCAAACTTTCACACTGCACTGACACATTATTTTTTGATTTGAAAACTTCTGTGGATTTGGATGAAGAACATATTCCATTTGTTCACCTGCTTATAAAAGTGGTCCAATATTGCTTCTGTTCTTTGCTGCTTAATAGTAGAGCTACCTCTGTCTGCCTATAATTTACCTCTTATCATCTGCAAGTTTTTTATGCTCATAGCTAAAAGCTTGCTCCATACAAAATTAAGACAATCACTGTCTGCTTAGGTCAAAAAGCAAAAATACCTTTAGCTCAGGTGAGGGGGAACAGTCAAATTCTCCTGAACCAGTTTTAAAAATTAATGTTAGCATCATGTGCTCATCAGGAAATGGACTGTTTCCCATTTGGTAAAGTCTGTATTTATTCTTGTCTTGTGTGATGCAGACCCAATGAACATGTACCAAAATAATGTTAATTTGTGTCATTCTTGGAGCTAAATTTTGTCTTATAAATTATTTGTAGACATTCCACAACTGTTCTTGTATTGGGAAACCAAAAAGAGAAAATGGTTCAGAAGACTATGAAGCTGTCCCTGGGAAATGTCCAACAAAATGCAATTTTTTACCTTTATTCCTGACCTTCTTCTTTTTTGCTGTGGTTTTTACATTTATGGCTGTTACACCAACAACTGTGGCCATTCTCAGGTATGTTTTTTGGCCTGAAAGAAAGGTAACATTCTTGTGGAAACTAGTATTAGGGAAATACTTTTATTTGTTTTGCTTTGCAATGCTCTGTTTGAACAAGGTTGTGTAGTAACCAGGCAGTACTTCAGAGGACATTCATACTACTGTTCACTCTTGTTAGTAGATATGATTTGAATCTACATAAAAATAAATCTTTCTTTCTTATAGCAAAATCTGGGAGCACCTTGTAGCACAAGTTTTATGGGAACACTCTTGACTGTTTTATTTAAAGCCAAAAGGTATAAATGTGCTATGTGCTTTGATGAAGAAAGTATTTGACTAACCTGTATACTGATAGTATCAAGATTTCAAATTACATCAGGAAAAGAATAAAATAACTATTAGTCTTGTATTCTCAAACTTTGATTCCTGTCTCAGTTCAGAGCAATGGCTTGAAAAATTGTAGTCTGTCAAGAACTGTAGACTACTTCCCATGATATTGTATATATTGTGATCATTGATGTAAAATGTGATAGCATATTAACCAGTGGTTTTGCTGAAACTAATATATGTAAAATTTAGATTTTTTTTTTGTTTTGATTTTTAAAATATGCTTCTCATTCCGAATGTAGTACTGTTTTGCTTTATGTTGACATCTGACTTGTGCCTCTAATACTTCTAGGCATGTTGCTTTGAGAGGGTGTGGCTAGATGCCCTTTGGCAGGGGGCTGAGGAAATAAATACGTACTACAACAGTGCTTTGTAGTAGCCTCCTGTCCAGGTTTGATCTAAATCAGGAATGATGTAAGTCTGGAATTAGCATATTGGCATATTAGTATGAGGGCAGAAAAAGTAAAGTTCTGCTTTATCTTCAAAATTGAGCTCACTTAGTTTTATTTCAATGATTCTAAGCAGTAGCATTTGAATATTTGAATCCTTATATAATTCAGCTAAAATAGTGAAACAGTTTTTATGGAAGAAAGGACTACAGAGTAGTTTAAATTTTCAGAAACGAATTTGATTATCTAAATGTCAGTAAGTTTTATAGTATATTCTGGTATCTTTTTGGTGAACCTCTTGTGCAACTTCAAACATAAACTCATGTATTCATGACAGTGTTATAGTGTTAGAAATAATAACCTGCATGATGTAAAATTCCTTCTTTTCCTAAATGCCTTTATGGGTAATAGGATCCTAACACTGACTGATGATAAGTGCTCGTCTTGGGTGTTTTGATGTGGCTAATTCTCATACATACTCCTGAATATGGGAATAACTTCTGAATACGTAAATACGTTCTTTTTCAACACTGAGAGTTTATGAAAAGGCATGATACAGTTTATTTAAGAAAATAGTTCTGAAACAAAATTGTATACATTAAACAAGTCCAGTTGTATTTAACCTTTATGGTAGTATCTTCAAGACACTTTGATGTCTGGAAAAATATTTTAAAATAGTGGTAAGAGGTAAAGAGGTAAATTCTGCTACTTATTAAATCAATATATTGGTTTGTATAGCCCAGACCAGCAAAGTTTATTTATAAGGTCAGGTGGATGTAAACAAATGTTATGGAAATACAGCATGTTGTGCTGTGCTCTCTAATCTCAATTTATGTATTGCTTCTTTAGGCATAGTAGCTCAGGATTGCATCCTAGCATTCTCTTTAAATTCCTTGGTTGTTCTATGGAAAAAATGTTCTGTAATATACCAGGGTGCTGATAGCAACCTTCCTTTTTATTTATACTATTTTGTTAAGCTAGTTAAATCAAAAATTTCTTGATGGGCTACTGGCGGTTTTTCTATAATTTAGCTAAACATCACTTGAAGTAGTTTGGTTACTTGTTCTGCACACTGGATTTCTAAACTTCTCTGCAACTAAGAGGTTAAAAGCTTATACAAAGACAAAGCATGTTCACTGAGAGACACAGCACAGAAATGGAACTTGTTTACTGTGTCTTAAACTGCAAATCTTACTTACAGGTGTGTGCCAGATAAACAGCGCTCATTTGCTCTTGGAGTACAGTCAGTGTTTCTGAGACTACTGGGTATGATTTTCTTGTTGAAATATTTGCCTCTGATAATCTGCCTATTTGACTTTCTTTCCTAAACTTTTACATAGTGCATTAAGAAGCTTTCAGAGGAACTTGAAGCAGTCTGTCATTGTCTTACAGTATACACTTATAAGGTACCATCTGGATTCAAATTCCTTGTTAATAGGGTATTCATGCTCACTGTAACCTTTCTTGTTCTTATGAGCACAAACCAAATTGAGGTAACTGTCATTCTATCAGTAAAAGGCACCTGACATTACTTTCCCTAGAAGAAGGCCTATTCTGAAATCTGAGATAAGAAAACTGGTGTAATAGAAAACAGCTTCATGTAGTTAACATCTGAAATCCAGATGTTAAAAGAATAGTGAATAGGGGTAGCCTTTCTTCTTCTTCCTTTCTTTAAAATGCCTATGACTGATTTTAGCATTTATTGAAATTGTAGACACTTGTACATAAATAATTATTGAGCATAATGTGGGAAATAAAATACTTGAATTCTAAATCAAAGCATCTCCAGCCTTTCAGTAAGACAGATGAATCTCTATAAATAAGCTAACTAATACTAATAGGTGTTTTCTGGTTCACAGTAATTTAAATTTTCTCAGGTATATTTTAAATTCTTCCTTTAGTATTAGGCAGTTTTTAAATGACRTCTTTAAATCAAGACTGGGACAAGACACTGTTGCTGATTAGACTTTCATGCCAATATTTAGTACTGCAATCTTTGAGATCACATGTCTAACAGTGTGAGTTCTGCTTTGCTGTATTTAAATTCTAATTCATTTTTATTCATTCTACCAATAAAGCATAACAAAAGAGAACATCCTTACATGTAGAAATTAGCTGGAAGGTAGAGCTCAGTGTTGTGTGAGGGTCTCTCTGCTTCACTCAGAGTTCAGGTATTTATTAGAGTTCTGACTCCTGACTTCACTGTGGAGCAATTGAAGTTTTTGCATTGCCTGTATTATGACTGAAAAAGGCAGCAATTACCAGTATTACTTTCCAGCAATGTATTTATGCTGCAGACTTCAGGAATCACACAGGGTTTTAGGCAGAAGATGTAGTGAAGGACATAGCTACTTGATAGCTCTTGGAGAGTTGAGTCTTTGGGTGGGTTGGGTAGACATGCAGGGGTGTACCTGGGGTGTTTATTATAAAATTAGCTATACCTGGATGCAACACATTTGTTCATTAAAACATGCAAATCACAAAGTTAGTAAAATCTGTGCATGAAYAATTTTAAACAGTGCCTTCGTTCTTTTTTTCTTGTGATTTTTTTACTGGAAGCTAGGAATGGGAAGAAATGTATAACTGAACATATTAACATAATATTTTAGTTGTTTTGGAACAGATCAAAATTCTTTCAATTACATTTCTACTTCCTTGATTAGCTGTTTTGACTCCTGATTTTAATCACTTTTTTCCTGATGAAGACTGAGAAAGTTAAGCTCAAGTCTTTGAATAAACTTCTTACTTATTAAACTGAGAACTATATAAAGAATTAACTGATACTCTGTGCATCCTACCTATTAACTGAGAGCAATGTTAGGTGCAGACTTACTATGTAATATGAGGCCTATGCCTTTAATCAAAGTGTCATGTTTAGTGTTTGATTTTCCCATTTTATCTTCCCTACCAGCCTGGCATTTCACTGTATGATGAAGACGAGTTATTCCAAGTTTTTCAAACATTCTAATGTGTTAATGTATTTTTTAGGTACTATTCCTGGACCTATCTTGTTTGGAGTTGCTATAGATAACAGTTGTACTCTGTGGGATATTAATGAATGTGAAGCTAAAGGAGCCTGCTGGATATATGACAATGAAAGAATGGCTTATTTGCTGATGGGTATAAGTAAGTCATTTACAGTAAATACATATACCAGGTAGTAGATATACTGATCCTCATGCTAGGTGGGAATTATTTTTTAATTGAACCGTATACTTCTAATTTTAGCACCAGTATTTTTAGATTTTTTTTCTTAAATAATAAGTAAAGTATTATGGAAGGAGAAACACCACAGTAAGTAACCCTTAAAGGTTAATTTAAAAAAATCATTTATAATAACACAAAATAGTTTTGCTCTTTGGTCTTGCTTCATTGTCATACCCTATTCACTAGATTTTAAGGGACTAGCACACACTTCAGTCTGTCTTCAGGGTCATGAGCATGATTAGGGGTGTGAAGATGATTAGAGAGATGGAGCACCTCTCCTAAAAAGAAAAGTCTGAGAGGGTTTGGATTGTTCAGCGTGGAAAAGTGAGGGCTCCACACTGACCTTATTGTGGCCTTCCAATACCTGAAGGGGAGCCTGCAAGATAAATAGAGAAGGACTTTTTMTCAGAGAGCATAGTGATTATGAAGGCAGAATGGATTTAAACTCAGAGGTTGTGTTTTGGTTAGATACTATGAAGAAACTCTTTACTGAGAGGGTGGCCACACACTGGAACGGGTTGCACCAACAAGTTATGGATGCCCCATGCCCAGAAGTGTTCAAGGTATGGGACCCTGAGCAACCTGATCTAATGGAAGGTATTCCTGTCCATAGTATGGGGTTGGAACTAGACAGTCTTTAGGTTCCCATCCAACTCAAATCATTCTGTCGTTATCTGGATTGGTGTGATGGCAATTTAAGGTCTGAGGAACTTTCTTCCTCTTTTTGTATTTTGGGTTCTTTTCCCTAACTTGTATAAAGTTCTTGAAAATATGTCTGAACACCAGTCAACAAAAATCATTACTTGTTTAACAATCTGTTCACTTCAAATGTGTGAGGTATGTAAGCCAGTGGGAGAGAAGGCAGGCTAAGCTTGCATTTGTAGTAAGTGCTGTTGTCCTGTCTTCTAGCAGTTGTGATATTTATAGTGTGTAAACTGAAGTGGTGCTGTCTAATCCTGAAATGGAAAAAGCAGTTGTCACAATTCGAGGTTTCAGTATCTCATGGCATATTTGTGACAAAAGACAATCCCTCCTGTTTTGCCCTTCTTGGCTTTCCAAGTTGCACAAACACCTTTTGTAATCTTTTAAGACAGCTGACAAGAGAATACTTAACAGGCATTCTATGTGGGAAGTCTTAGTTTCTGGAAAAGAGAATGTTGATATAATGAATGACAATACTGAAAGAAGAAATAAGAAAGACTTGGCAGTTTAAGCTAGAATGGGCTGAAGAAATACAAAACTGAAACAAAGGTAATAGCTGCTGCAAGGAAAAAGTGGCAGGCAAGTGTGGGGACTGAATGCAGTTTGATGACTACCTTTATCTGCCCTGTGTAAATCAAGCAAAATACATTGAAATGGAGGCTATGAATTTCAGTCTTAAGGGTGTATGTAATTCACCATTATGAAGCTTCCTAAATGAGGAAGCTTCCTTCTACTACTGAAAGTGAGCGCAATAAAAACTCTCCTGTTCTTCGCATTCAGGTGCTGCTTGCAAAATCATCACAATCATCTTTGTGGTCATGGCAGTGTATTTCTACAAGCCTCCACCATTAACTAAAGCCCTGCCACGAAAGACTGCAGAAAAGAGATCTGCTATACACACATAAATTGTGAGCAAATCAGGAACTTTTGAAAGAAAAATGTAAAGATAAGCATTATGACAACACTTGTACCAAAGTTCTTGTACTGCATTACCTAAATATAAAAAGATCATATTCAACAGTTGAACAACTTGAAATAGTTGTGAATCTATAGTGTTCTCTAATTTGCTAAACATTGTTTAGTATTCCATTGTTTCAATCCAAAGAAGTGACACTTGAATTTTCAGTCTAATTTTAAAAGTCTGGTATGTAACTTAGTTGAAACAAGATGAATACTCTGATCATAAAACATGAGAAATAAACTGAACAAGCTGACTGAGCTGCATTTATCCCTAAATTTTACTGTATTGGGAGAAAACAAGTAACTTAGTATATTGAAGGGAACTGTTCATGTTTAAAAAGGACTTAATGTGCACATAATCTGGGCTAATGCCTTCGGGRATTTTTCTGTAGAAACACTTGGGAATGTGTGAATTTAGCTGTTTTAGAAATATTTTTACATGGATCTTAATGGCATAAGTTTACTTTTTAGTATTTATAGGAAAATGTAAATAGTTAGGATAGCTGAGTTGCAAAATTACAATATGTGTTAATTTAAGTGCTTGAGTTTCTACCTGGGATATATACAGAGACTTGCTGTTCAACTGCTTTATTTAAGTCTTGTTAAAATGTTTCTATAAAATTTAAAAATAAAACCTATTTTCCTACTAAATCTGTGTATTCACTGTCATTTGCAAATGTGACTAAGGTCTTTTTAACTGTGTTTCTTAAACACAGGGCTGAAGGCTAGCAAGAATATGTATGGAAGCATCAAAACTAAAATATAGCTTTAGTTGTTCTTTTTGACTTAATGTAAGTCATGTTATTAAAGCCATATTTGTATAGCACAATGCAAGTGGTCGCAAGTTAGCCACTATTACCAGACATTAAACTATATTGCCCACTACCAAAATATCATTCGATATTGACAACAGGAAAATTTTCATGATTAAGATACCCTCTGCACTCACTTTGTTACTAAATGGGGTTTTTTCTGTTGTTCATGCTGTTCATGTCACTTTTAGAAAGCGGTGTGCCATCTTCCTTGGATTACAAGGACTATATTTATTGACTGCCAAGATTTTGAAACAAGTGCTACAACAAAGGATTATAGTATATGACTCATGTTTCATCTAATTCTTTAAGTGTAACTGTTAAATTAGCTAGAGGTTAAGTATGCAGCTCAAGAAGATCCTCTATTTGTAAATAACTATTCAGGAAATAAAGCAAAATAAAACTACAACATGTGAAAGCACAAGACCTGATGGCTTTGGAGGGAAGGAGGGAGGGAGGGAGGGAGGGAAAGGGGCAAGATTTGCTTGCTCCATATCAATGAATGTCTCCTGATAAGTTTTGTGATTGTTTCCTGATGAATGGGATTATAGCAAAATGAGTAACTACCCCTGAAAGAATGAAATACTGATCTGCCTTAATGTTTGGGAATGCGGACTAAGACTCTGAATTAATTTTCTAGCTCTGACATGGTTTGTGCAGGGTAYAGTGATACTGCTACATGTAGAATAGTAGCTCAACTGGTAAACTTGCTCATTTTGTTCTGTCTTAGACTATGAAAACAATTTACAGTTTCTGCTGCTTAATGCAGTTGCATAGATTACCAAACTTGTGGGGCTGAACAGTGAGAATTTTCTGAAGAAGTTACACAGTTTTACTTGCACTGAAGTGGTTATTTGGGGGGAGAAAGAAGGAAGAATTGCTGTTGTAATGTCGAATCTAGCCTATGACCCATTAAAGATTTTCTTTGCTTATTTAGGAGGAGTAGCAGCACAGTAACTAGAAGACAGACCAAATGGAAGTTTATCCATTTACCTTGTTTCATAGCAATACATAGTGGAGGCGAGTGAATGTTGTGTCAAAGGTTTTACAATGTGAAGATATTGTGTGTATTATGTATCTGGTCAGGCAGGCTGAGTTAAAAATTCGCCCCATGACTGTGCCCAGAGTGCCAAGTACAAAGTCCAGGTTGAGTCAAGTCCTTGCTGCTGAACCCCACAGATCAATACTGGAGCTATTAAAATTCAAACCCTTCTTTAATAACCTGAATGATGAGATATATTGTGCTCTAGACAAGTGGCTTCTAGACTGGATGTTTGCTGCCATACAAAAGGGATGGTTGCTGCCATACAGAAGAACCTTTACAAGACTGAGAAATGGGAAAACAGGAACCTTTTGAATTTCAGCAAAGGAAGTACAAAAGCTYGCACCCAAGGGAAAGATAATCCCATCCATCAGTAATAGGCAGGGGCCCACGCAGATGGAAGGCAGCCCTTCAGAGAAGGTCCTTGAGTTCATGGTAGACAAGCTGACCACAAGGCAGCAAAAAAGGCCAACAGTGTCTTAGTTTGCGTTAAGCAAAGCACTGACGGAGGTCCATGGAAGTGCTTCTGTTCCTATTCCATGCTACTGAGACCAGACCTGAAGTGCTGGGACCAGTTCTGGACTCTCCAGAACAAGGATGTTACACTCACTGGAGTGGGTGTTGTGTAGGACTACAATGAAAATTAAACTACAGGAATATCATTCATACAGGGAGCTGGGGGAGTTCTTTTTGTTCAGTAGATCAGACACAAGGAGGTTCTGAAGTTTGAAGAGGTAAAAACCAGACTTACTAATTCCCAACTTTCTGGACAAGAGGCAGTGGACACAAAGTGAACACCTGAAATTTCCTCTGAACACAAGAAATGGTTTTTAAACTGTGAAAGCAGTCAAACACTGGAACAAGTTTCTCAGGAATTTGTKAAGCCATTTTGATGATGTTTAAAATCTGAATGTACATGATCCTGAATAACCTGTTCTGGCTGACGTTTCAAACCCTGGGCAGAGAGTTTGGATTAGATGATCCAAGTGTTCCTGTGTTCCTGACCACCCCAAATGGTTCTCTGTTTCTGTGAGATGCTCCCCAATGGGACCTTTGCCCCATTCACCATGTGATGTGTAGCTTCTATTAGGTGTTCTTACAAGGACAGAGACTTACCTACTTTCGCACAGCATTTTTTAGTTTCTTTTGTTAGTTTTTGTTGCTGTTTCATTTATTTAATATCAGTTTGTAACTCATGTTAATATTAAAAACACTTGGCAACTAATACTCTGTATATGGCTCACTGGGTGAGGATAGTTCTTTTCATGGTAACAGTGGTAAAACAGTTTGAAGAGAAGTTGGCAGTCTTTTGTGATTTGTACATGCTCTGTGAACTGCTATTCAGAGTGTTTGGATTGCTAATTTCATGGATTATTATTTTTGAGGTTATATGAACTACCACAGATTTGGGGTTTAAGATATTCAAGTATTGTCCAAAATAAGGATGATTTAAGGCTTGTTGAAAGTTGCATCTTCTAACTAGCATGATTGCTTTTAGGAACAAATTCTAGTAAACAAAGTTGTCCAACTAAACATCATAGTAGAACAAAAATTTAAATTCATCTGTAAACCAGAACTAAGCTTCTAAAACGAAGTATATTGCCATATACAGCTAATACAAATGAATTACCCAAAACTTTATTGGAGCCTCTRCTCAATAAATATGCAGGATTCCATGAGTCTTACAAGGGAGTGACCATGGTTAACTATTACAGTTGAGAAGAAACTCCTGATCTAAACTTTCTTGTTGTTGTATGTTTTGTTAATCGCAAAACCAAGATTGCAAACTGCATTTTCTCTCATTTGAAGACGAAGGATGATGGTAAAGTAACCTCAAGCTCTGCACACTAAAAGCTGGAGCCACTTCTAAAAAAGCTTTTTATTTGAGAACATCTCCAAATTTAATACCTTAACACCAAAATTTACTTGCAATGGCAAGAGTATATTCTTTCTGGTGTCATGAATACTGAGAAAGGTGAAAAATTGAATTTTGTTTTGCAGGTGGGTAACAAATATAATTACGTAAAACCTTAAAATATTTTGTATACACACCTCTTTTGTGAGGTCTCCTTGCACATGATTAGAAGTATCTGAACAAAATTATTTGAAATGTGTTTGTAAACAGAGTAGATCAAATTACATCTACTGACAGATTATGGACAGAAACATGGGAACCTTAGCAAGGTGTATAACTAATTACCTGTTTTTACTTGTTTGTCAGTTGCTCACTGTTACTGAGATGATGACAGTATGACAAACTGCCTTGTTAAAGCAGTTACCTCATTGTTGCGGTTTGGAATGCTGGCCAAAAGCCAGGCACCCACAACACCTGCTCATTCGCTCTCCCCCACCACCACACTGGGTTGAGAAGAGCGAAGGGGGAAAAAAAAACTAACAAAAAGGTTCATGAGTTGAGATAAGGAACAGGGAGGAAAACACTTGATGGACAAAACAGGCACAACTTAAATAATCAAGTGAATTTATTATTAACAAAGTCAGAGGAGGAGAATGAGAAATAAATTACAACCCTCAAAGACACCGATCTTCTCCCCACTCCCTCCCGCCTTCCCACATACAACAAAGCAGCAGGAACGGAACAGGGTTTGGGGTTGGTCAGTTCATCACCGGATCCTCTGTGACAGCTGAGGGAGAAGATTCCTTTCCTTGCGTTGCCGTGGGGTCCCTCCCACGGGAGACAGTTCTCCATGAACCTCTCCGGCGTGGCTTCACTCTCACGAGCAGCAGGCCACACACATCTGCTGCTGCGTGAGTCCCCCCACGGGCAGACAGTCATCCCCAAACTGCTTCACCGTGGGCTCTCTTGTCCACCGGGTACAGTCAGAAGACCAGGCTGTTCCATCTCAGGAGCAAGGCCTCTCTCTCCATGGGTCTCCTGCTGGATACAGCCCGCTTCCCGTGTCTGCCCGCTCCGGCGTGGGGACCTCCCTCCTCCACGGGCTGCAGGTGGCTCCTGCACCCTCTGTGGACCTCATGGGCTGCAGGGGGACAACCTGCTTCACCATGCTCGTCACCACGGCCTGCAAAGGAATCCCAGCTCTGGCGCCTGGAGCAGCTCCTCCCCCTCCTGCACTGACCTTGGTGTCTGCATCCTTCACATATTTCTCAGCCTCCTCCACTGGCAAAACTACTCTCTGTGTGCCCTTTGTTTTGATTTCTTCTTAAATAYGTTTTCACAGAGGCGTAACCACTATCTTTAATTGGCCCAGGTTTGGTCAGTGGCATGTCCATCATCCTCAGAACCAACAGCAATTGGCTCCGCTGGACATGGTGGAAGCCTCCAGAAGCTTCTCACAGGCGCCATCTTTTTGGCCCCCCCACCTCCAAAAACTGGGCCAAGTAAAACCAACACACTCATTAAAGGTAGGTTCAGGTGTAAGCAAATGTAAGAAAGTTACAGAAATGTTTTTATTAATGAATGAGAATAAAATATCGTCTTAATCTGTTACTACACTAGAACATACAATTATGATACTAGACAATTGTGATACTAGAACTTTAGACTTAATTTGTGGGTTTTGTTTCATTTTATTTATTTGTTGTGGGATATTTTATTGTGTGTGTGGTTTTTTCCCCTCCCCACCAGATGACCATATTTCCGCTAAAAAAATAGCCAATTTTGTTGTGTTTTGCATGGAACATTACAATTTTTTTAGAGTGCAGAGAAGAAAATAACCAGCTTTTGCAAAAATACACAGTCAATGAAAGTGTAACTGGTGTCTTTTGTCTGCTTGATTCCTGCTTTTGCAGTGGCAGTGACTTCCTTTTTGTGGTAAATAAATGAATATGCTTTTTTATGACTTAATTTCTTTTTAAGACATGTCTGTATAGCACACTATGCAGCTCTATTTTTGTATGGGTTCTTGTCTTGGTTTGAAAGACAGATGTTTGCTAATGAAGGTAGGGACTTCTTTTGGAGTGGTGGATATGACTCTTCTTTTTTCTGAAATATAGYTTCAAAAATCATGGGCTTTCAGGTATGAATATGGGTAAAAGGGAGTAACAGTTTTTACTAATATGTATAACAAGGTGAAACAAGTAACAACAACGATAGCAACAATTAATGTAGTAACTCATTAAAACTCAGTGACATCTTCACACACCCACAACCCTCCCCTTTGGTGGAGTTACGATCTCAGCCGGTAGGGACGCTGTTGGCTCCCGGCTGGGCAGGGTGAGTGTGATGACTTCTCAGCGGCTGCAGGGGGCGCTGTGGCGCTGGTCCCGGCTAGTTGAGATTTCTCACATGGCGTATGGTGGGCACAAGCCAGCAGAGATGGATGGAGAAAAAAGTTCTTCCGCAAACTCACAGCAGAAAATGCCAATCTTGGTGCTTTTCTGGATAGCAAGAAACTTCAGAATGGCCAGAATGGCAAAAAGATGAGCAGAATCCCGCGGCTGTAGACGGACTGTGGCAGAACTCAACCACTGCAGTGGAATCCCAGGGGTCTCTGGCAAGGCATGGGGCAGAAGACCGCAATGCACCAAACAGGAACTGACGACCAGACTCTGGGCTCAGCAGCAGCAGGTCTACTGTCCTCCCCCGAGCCAAGCAGGGCAGGAGGTGAAGCTACCCCCCATCCCCCCCCGCACACACACACACCAAAGCCCAAAACTCCCACAAGAAGTCCCCTCTCTCCAAAGAGAGCAGGCGGGGTGGGGGGG
>NW_026623994.1:47573-57050 GCF_030028575.1 Malurus melanocephalus | reverse complement strand
CGGAAACTGTCAGGCAGGAGCAGTGCCTAGGGAGATCCTTCAGGTAGGGCATAGTTTCTTTTGTCTTCCCCAATTGCCCAACTATTAAAAGAATGACTTGGCAATTAGTGTATCCCAGCAACAAAATGGGAAAGAAAAATTCACCAAGGAAGGAAACAAAAGGAGAAACCTTAACCCACAGCAGTTCTTTTGGAGTTCTTTTTCCCCAAAGACAGAAATCTACAGGCAATAAAGATCAGAGTTAGATTAAGACACTTTACAAAAATATTGAAAAAGAGAGTTAATCTTGTATCTCAGTAATACGTTTAAAAAATAGGGAATAAATTGTTACTTCCACAGAAAACATAACCAGAAGAATGGGTCTGCTCACACACTCGTCTACAGAATGCCTTAGTAAATGCCCAAAATGGAAGTAAAAGTGGCACATACACAGTTTCTTTCTGATTATTATTACTCATCAAGTTTTCATAATGAATATATTATTTTTTTAGTATAAAATGAAGCTCTTGAGCAAAGGTGAACTATAAACCAGAAAAATAATTATTCTCTCCAAATTATTAATGTACTTCAAACAATTGCTGGGCTGAACTGATACCTGTTTTGCTCCCAGCATTTTGCTCTGAGATTATCTTTAAAGATACAAAATGAAGAAAGTATATAACTTATATGGAAATACAATCATAAAGTGGGGTCTGTGAAAAATGAGATTCACTTTCTTGTTAAAATTTTAAGGGTCTTAATAAAGGAGAGTAGGGTACATAACAGCAAAAGGATACAACATCGGGTACTTGGCAATCTGCCAAAGGCACGCCTGTTATTGACAGGAGACATCTTTAAATACATTTCATAGTGCAGCAGCTTAATGCCTATTTATAGGCATTTATGCATATTCAAACTTTTCCAGAAGCTGTTAGCATGGATCTGCCTTTTTAGAGCATGAGCAGTGATGATTTTTAGGCCCCTGGGGTCGTGTGCGTGTGACCCCTGTTCCATAGTTTCAGCAGATGGCCCTTGTTGATAGAGAAGTGTCCTGTAGCAGGGGCCCCTAATGGGTCACGACACCCCTGTCCTGTCCATTGCAGATATGGTTGCCTGAAGGATGAGGGGTCCCATCAGCCAGGTTCCTTTGGACGTTCCACAAGCTCTCTTGACTAGAGACTTTTCATCAAGGTCTCTGTTCCTTCCATCGCCACCCTTTCACTGTCAGGGTCTGTGCTGGCCTGGCAGCTGATAGCCCTGGGGTGATGGCCTCCCCACCCAGAAGGTGTTAAACCTCATGATCTCTTTGTGAATGTATGCATTCTTTTCCACATCTCTGAGCTGCTTCTTATCTTTAATGACCATTGCCACCAGGGCCCCATTCAGGGTTTGCTTTTTTTTTTTTGGTGACTTTCTTTGCAGCTTTTGTATAGTTTTGCTATAGTATGAAAAATATCCTTTATGGAAATATTTAGGTCACAAATCATAATATCTAAGTTTAACCACAAATATTCTATATCTGAGTTACAAAAGAAAATCAGTGATAATTTTCACAACTATGTATGCATAACTAAACTTCTTTTACAAATAAAACAATATTATATCATGATGCACAACACATAGGCTCTACCCTTAATCTTTGCGAGAACTAACACTACAATATGTGTTTAACACACACGTAGCACTCTTAATATTTGCGAAAACCAACACTATAATATGTGTTTATAACAGGTCTGAAGTCAGTGAAGGCTTTTCTATATGTTTAAAGGGAGTCAGGGTGCTTAGACAAATTGCAAGACAATTGTTTAGTATTTGATATCCACTATGTATCCAGTTCGAGGAACTGGATTTGTGGTTTGTGTCACAAAACTGAAAGGTTTTGGTAGCCTATAAACATCGGAAATGACTGAGCTATGACAGAAATGGAAGCTGGAGATAGAAAATTAGTGCTTTTCAGATTTTTTTTTGCTACTTAGTCACATTTTTAAAATGCCATGTTTTAATTGGCTAGATGTAGAGGTTTGCTTCAAAGATTAGAAAAAGCCTGCAAATCCACATCTCCACCTTTGCACTTCACATTTCTCAAGCATCTGTGGCCATTCCTTCAAATGGCAGACTGTCAGGCTACCGATCATGGAGGTTCCAAAACGTTGAAGTAATTACCTGTAATAAGCGAGCTGAAGCAGTTTCTGCAGGATATTGGCAAATAAACATGCTAAACCAGCTATATCAGGAGATACCAAATAAAACAAAACAAATACAGGCTGAAAATATGACACAGACAAATTCCTATAGGAGATAAAGAAGATTACATTGTATTGTGTTTTATTCTAGTCAAGGTTAATGACCTGCATTTGAAGCATTTTTTAAATCAGTTATTTGTGTCTACCTGAACACAAGGACATACAGTCAACGATTGCATAGGGACATAAATTCCTGGAAACAAATCTGGTAGTGCGAACATTGCAGTATGTGGTAGGTATTGTGGTTTAAGCCCATTTGGCAACTAAGCCCCACAGGACCATTTTTTTACTCCCTTCTGGTGGGATGGTGGAGGAAACTGGAACAGTAAAAATGAAACCCCCTTAGGATTGAGATAAACACAGTTTAAAAAGTAAAGCAAAAGCTGTAGAGTAGTGTTAACAGCCTGCATGGGAGAAAAATGCCCTGTCCTTGGCTGCCTTGAGAAAAAGAGATTGGAATGTAGAATTGAAAATGCAGGTGGCTTACAATTATAAACATTACTAATACTGTAGCTTTTGCAAACCTACCAATCATATGCTGATGAGTAGAAAGTGACAGCCTCACTGACCAATGTATGTTTGAGCCAAATGTATGCACTGGTTGTTAAAGTGGATAAAAGAGGCCTGTCTCAGAACAAAGGGGTTACTTTTTGTGCGTGTATATGTGTGTCTTTGTGTCTGTTATTTTGTGTCTGCTGTCTAGCCAACAGTGACAAAAAGCTACATGCAAACAAAGCAAATCAGGGAATTAATTCACCCCTTCCCATGGGCAGGCAGGTGTTCACCCATCCCCAGGAAAACGGGTCCATCACAGGTATTGGTGACTTGGGAAGAGAAGCCAAACACTCCAAGCTTCCACTGCTTCCTTCTTCTTCCCTAAACTGTATGTAAAGCATGATACCATATGGTCTGGAATATCTCTTTTGTCATTTTGGGTCACCTGTCCCAGCTGTGTCCACTCCCAACTCCTTGTGGACCCCCAGCCTGCTCATTGGTGTGGTGAGAAGCAGAAAAGCCTGGGCTCAGTGGAACTCCTGTTCAGCAATACCTAAAACATCCCCATGCTATCAATACTATTTTCAGCACAAATCCAAAACATAGCAATCCAGACACTGTGAAGAAAATAAGCTGAAGCCTAGACAAAATTAGCACAGGAGGATATGTGGAAATGTGAAAAGATATATTATGTGCAATTTAAAGGTGTGCTCTTTCTGATGCTATGAAAATTATTTACCCTCTTTCAGGGCTGGATCTGTCATATGCATAACGAGTCTATTTTTTGTGGAATTCGTTTACAAGATAATATGCTAATGTTTCCTTTCCAGCTAGCATTTTAACAAAATCTTCTTGAGCATGGTTCTGTTTTCGATTGGGTGCCCCATCATTTGACATAGCACATCAATGAGAAATCTCTTTAACTTCATCTCCTAAGAAAATAAAGGAAATGTGACCTACTAATGTCAGTTCCCTCCTTGCTCAAGATTTTCTTCACGTCCTTGGAAATTTTTTGGCTGACTGAATCTGTACCACATATTTGACAAATATGTGAAAGTTCCCAAAAAGTTAACAAAAGTTCATCAGAACAGACAGATGAGTGCCATTCACCAGAGAAACTTACAACTCAGTCACTGGCCTTTATTTACAGCCAGTGGTCAGTCAGATAATGGAATGCAGACCTGGAAGATGCCCTTTGTAGATGCTCAGTGAAATTGCACTGAGAAGCAACTTTATGATTGCTAATAGAAACTAAATGAAGAAACCAGAAAGTTAGGATTTTTGGTTCAAAACTGTAATAATTAATACTGAGAGTAGTCCAGGCAAATATTTTTATATTTAAAAATCTTCAGGGTAACACAAATTGCAGATTCATTTAAACAGGGCTCTGACTTCATACAGATACCATTTTTGCCATTAGTACTTACTGTTGAAGAACTGTCTCTTGCACAACCTTTTCACTTAAACAGATGAAAAAAGTCTGGCCTATTGTTATGACCCCACCATTCAGTGAGCAAATACTTAACTTCTATCATGTGAGCAGTTCCTTTAAAGTACCCTTAAATTTCAAGCTGAGCAGATGCATAAATTCTTGTAAAGAACGGGATGTAAGCAACTCAGGGCTACTGAGGCAGAAGTTTCTGAAATGAAATAGTTTTCTCATCATGTTCACATGTTCAGACAGACATGTACTCTCACTGAAAGCATGAAGCCCATAAGAAAGAYTATAAAAGCTATTGAAAACAATTGGAAAAGCAATTAGATATTAATTCATTTGTAGTAGTAGTAAGTCTACCCTGAATTATGGCTCTTACTGCATTTTTCAGTAGAACATATTACAAGATTTTGGGGCATTTCTCTTTTCTTGAATACTTGATCAGTTAAGGAAAGTCTGCCTCAGAGCCTTTTGGAGTTATATTTTCTTTAATTGGTATGGTACAAAAAGCAATCTTTTTTTCCTTGCCTGTTGTCATGGTTTAGAATGCTGGCCAAAAGCCAGGCACCCACAACACCTGCTCATTCGCTCTCCCCCACCACCACATTGGGTAGAGATGAGCGAAAGGGGAAAAAAAAAACAACTAACAACGGGGTTCATGAGTTGAGATAAAGAGCAGGGAGGAAACGCTTGATGGACAAAACAGGCACTACTTAAATTATGAAGTGAATTTATTTCTAACAAAGTCAGAGGAGGAGAATGAGAAATAAAACCCTCAAAGACACCGATCTTCTCTCCACTCCCTCCTCACTTCCCACCGACTACAAAGCAGCAGGAACRGAACAGGTGTGGGGTTGGTCAGTTCATCACCGGATCCATCTGCGGCTGCTGAGGGAGAAGAGTCCTTCCCTTGCATTGCTGTGGGGTCCCTCCCACAGGAGACAGTTCTCAGTGAACCTCTCCAGCGTGGTTCCATTCTCACAAGCACCGGGCCACATACATCTGCTGCATCGTGAGTCCCCCCACGGGCAGACAGTCATCCCAAACCTGCTTCACCGTGGGCTCCCTCGTCCACTGGGTGCAGGCCCAAGGCCAGGCTGYTCCATCTCAGGAGCAAGGTCTCTCTCTCCATGGGTCTCCTGCTGGACACAGCCCCCTTCTCGGTGTCCACCCGCTCCGGCGTGGGGACCTCCCTCCTCCACGGGCTGTGGGTGGATCTCTGCACCCTCTGTGGACTCCATGGGCTGCAGGGGGATAGCCTGCTCCACCATGGTCGTCACCACGGCCTGCAAAGGAATSCCRGCTCCGGTGCCTGGAGCAGCTCCTCCCCCTCCTGCACTGACCTTGGTGTCTGCATTCCCTCACACATTTCTCAGCCTCCTCCACTGGCAAAACCACTGTGTGCTCCCTTGTTTTGATTTCTTAAATATGTTTTCACAGAAGCGTAACCACTATCTTCAGTTGGCCCAGGTTTGGTCMGTGGCATGTCCATCATCCTCAGAGCCAACAGCAATTGGCTCTGCCTGACATGGTGGAAGCCTCCAGAAGCTTCTCACAGGAGCCATCTTTTTAGCCCCCCCACTTCCAAAAACTGGGCCAAGCAAAATCAACACACCTGTTTTGCTAGAAAGCTCTATTGGACATTTTCTGCATACTGAAGTTACCATTCTGGGAATAGTTAAACAGATATTTTGTTTATTTCTTTTTTTTTTTTTTTCCAAAAATTTTAAGCTATTTATGCGAGCAGACCTAAGCAAGCAAGCTTTATTAGTTTTCAGAATTACACAAGTCTAATGAAATTTTCTTCCTGTTTAATAGTGAGAGTTGGCCTCTAAGGCATTGAAGAAGACTAAGTGTCTAAGCCCAGTCTAAGGAGCTACTCAAGAGTTAGTAATATGTTGTTACTTGGTCTCCCATGCAAACTTTAAAGTGTTTTACAGAGTTTCCAGAAGCAGTCCACAAACTATCTGAATGAATGTTGATCAGTGCAATGAAGGTTTTTCTGTCTTATCAGAGAATTATAGAACTATTAAGATTGGAAGAGACTTTAAGATCATCCAGGCCAAACCAACATTGCCAGTGTCACCTCTAAACCAATAAAACACATCACCCAAGACCAGATCCAGACGCCTCTTACGTATCCAGGGATGGTGACTCTACCATCTATTTAGGCAGCCTGGTATAATGCCTGACTAGCCTAACAATGAAAATATTTTTCTACTGTGTAATCTGAATCTCCCTTGTCTCAGCTTCACGCCATTTCCTCTGGTGTTCTCTCTGCAGGCAGAGCAGCAGAGACTACACCCTCTCACTACACCTTCCTGTCAAGGAGTTGTAGAGAGGCATGAGGCCTCTGGAGCTTCCTCTTTGTGTGATTAAATAATCCCAGCTCCCTCAGCAGTGTCTCATAGGACATGTTTTCCAGACCTTTCACCTTTCACAAACCTTATTGCCAGCACCTCAAATGTCCTTTGTAAAGGAAAAGGGTGCAGAATGGGGCACAGCATTTGAGATGTGTTATCACTAATGTTGAGTGCAGTAAAATAATCATTTCCCTCCTCCTGCTGGCCACACTATTCCTGATACAGACCAAGTGCCATTGGCCTACTTGGCCACCTGGGCACAGCCGGTTCATGTTCAGCTGCCATTTTCTAGCACCCCATGAGTCCCTTTCCAGTGAACTACTCTCAAGCCACTCTTCCCGCTGCCTGTGCCACTGCATATAGTGGTGTAGGTTGATTTGGTTTTTTTTCTGTTTCAAGGCATGAAAACTGAAAAACAGTTGAGATTATGTGTGAAAAACAAGCCATACATGTTTTCTGGGATTTCTTGCACTATATTAAAACTATTATATAAAGGCGCCCTACATGCTATCCAAAAATGCTGTGTAAAAAACCTTCAGATTGCAACAGTCAAGTACCAGAAGACTAAGCAGGTAAGATGACAAGAACCAATAGGTAATAGTGCTAAGTATTTTGATTTTCCTTGTTTTCCCTTTGAACTTGTACATTGTGCATGCTGTGCTTAAGATGTACTTGATTTAAAGTAAGTTTACGCATTTGTAACTCTATTCAGAATCCTGCTGTTCTAAATTAATTGCTGTAATGGCTGCATTTGGAATGTTACARATGTGTGGAATGCACAATGTTGTTCCATAACAGCTTACTAATGTGACTGAGCTTTATTTATTTCTTTTTAAATTTTTTATTATGCATGGCTTTTATCCCAGTTTGGGTTTTCAGGGATGTTTTTTTCAGGATGTTTGTTCAGGCAACTTGTGATGAATAGAGGACTTCAATATAGATCTTCTCAGGGAATCCCAAGCTTTAACTTGGATTAAAAAGTATCATATTCAGTGATTCCACTATCTGGCATTTGAAGTGTTTATTTGTTATTATCAAAGGGAGCCAGGTCTAGTTGGTCTTAAGTATGTAATTTCTTTTCAAAAAGGATATTATGTGAGTAAAAGTAATTGACATGGACAAACTGGGGCACTAAGATCCCCTTCTTTCCTTCYCCTTGTGATAAGTTGGTTCATGAAATCACCACATGCTTTATTAAAACAGTTTGACAGCCCCAGCACAATTTTGCCCAGTTTGTGACACCTTCATGTATCTGAGGGAGGAGGGGAAGGGAACTGCGAACGTGCAGAGAATACTCCTGCCTCCCTGTAACCCGCCTACCAACGGTCGTCATAGCAACCGCAAAAGACCCCAGTAACAACACAACGCAGACCAATCGGGATCTCTGGAAACTTYTAAAACACCACGTCAGAGAGAGTATAAAAAGGAGGGCTCAGACTACGTGCCGCGCGGTGTCCTAGGTGTTCGTGGGAAAGACTCACCTAGCTGGTGTCCTAGGTGAGCCTGTGATAAATTGAGCCTCAAGAGCCAATCAGAGGTTAAAATCCAATTAAAAATTTATTAATTAATTAAGCAAGCATTAACAAACAAATATTAGTCAACCACAGCGCTGGGCAGGCTAGGTGAGTGGCTGGCCGCACCTAGGACACCAGCTAGGTGAGTCTCCCCCCCAACACTAGACACCACACCACACGTACTCTGAGCTCCCTTTTTATACCCCCTCTGTCTCTAGGTGACGTGATGTTTCTAGAGGCTTCCAGAGATTCTGATACGTCTGCGTTGTGTTACTGGGGTCTCTTGCGGAGCTGTGCCGGCCGTTGGTAGGCGGAGTTGCTGGGAGGCAGAAGTTTTCTCTGCATGTTCGCAGCTCCCCTCCCCCTTCAGATACTTGAAGGTGTTACAAACAGGGGCAGAGTTATGCCGAAGCTGTCAATCTGTTCTAATAATGCATGTGGTGATTTCATGAATCAACTTTCACTTATCACAAGCCGGCCACTCGCTTAGCCCGCCCAGATCTGTGGTTGCTTGACTAATATCTGTTTGCTTAATGCTTCTTTATTAATTAATAAATTGTTAATTGGATTCTATCCTCTGATTGGCTATTGAGGCTCAATTTATCACAATTTGGTGCTGTGACTCGGATAGGGATCTTCTCGTGGAGTCCCTCAAAAGGGAGGAGCCCCGTCGTGATTTGACGGCCCGGAGAGGGCACTTCACCAGCTCCCCTACCTGACGAACCTAAATTCAGATATTAGTCAAAAGATCTTATACCTCCATAACATTTTTATGCATAAAACTCCAGACGACCTCGCAGGACACGTGAGTACATTGAGGTAAAGGGTTCCCTGAGGGGTTTGAATCCTCTCTAAAAATCCCCATCTGGAAGGAGGTGGATCTCAGAGGGTCCTGGACTGGTGACTAAGTTAATCCTTAAGCCCCTCCAAGCCACCTCTGGATCCGTGGGAAGGCATCCCCACGCAAAACTCCCAGACACCCTGTGGGGTTGGAGACCCTACAAGTCCAAATTTTGAGACATCCACAGAGATGGCTCATGTGTGTGTGTGTGGGAGACGTCCACGGAGGGGCTGCGAGACGCTGAGGCTCGCTAGCTCACTCGCGGAGATGGCTCACGTGTCTGTGTATGGGAGACGTGTGTGTAAGTGACGCCCCACGACTCGTGTGTGTGTATGCGTGTGCCGGTGCCCCGGTGGTGCAGTCCCTATTCCCCTGTGAGGGATTAGAGCACGACCGGGAAGGATAGTGCGTGTTAGTGTGACACTCATTTCCTCCRCTGAAGACACTCTGGAAGATGGGACAGAGGGAAAGCAAGCCCTCTGGATCCATGGGAAGGGAGCCCCAAATGAAGCTCCCAGACATCCCTCCCGACAGTCCGTTGGGACGGCAGCTCATACATTGGGCTGACAACCCTCAGATCAAAGGGAAAAGTAACATTAAAATGATA
>NW_026623994.1:16075-46889 GCF_030028575.1 Malurus melanocephalus | reverse complement strand
CAGCAGCCCAATTGGGACAATCAAAATCCACAGGATCGGGCTAACATGCAAGACCTTAGAACCATTATAGTACAAGAAATAAGAGAAGCAGTGCCTAGATGGCAAAATATGAGTAAAGCCTTTAATGATAGTCAAAAGAAGGATGAGGACCCTACCACCTGGTTGGAAAGATTAAGAAGAAATTTGCGATTGTATTCTGGGATAGATCCTGACAGCCCGGCGGGCCAAACCCTCTTAAAATTTCAGTTTGTGTCTCGGGGATGGCCTGATATCCAAAGGAAATTAGAAAAACTAGACGACTGGCAAAACAGAGGGCTGGATAAATTATTAAGAGAAGCACAGAGGTTATATGTAAGAAGGGATGATAAAAGTCATAAGAAACAGGTTAGAATGATGGTGGCGGCAGTACGGGGCAGAAAAGAAAGACCAAATTTGGGTACACAACCAGAGCAACAGTCCTCAAGATCATCTAAAAGCCCTGAGGTGCAAAGGAAAAGCAAYGTGGTCTGTTATTACTGCCAGAAAAAGGGACATTTGAAAAGGAATTGCAGGCAAAGAATAGCAGATGAAAAACTGTTTGCTGAGGATTAGGGGTGTCAGGGGCTCTATTTGCTGGGGTCACGTAAGATCGATGAGCCCTTTATAAAATTGAAAGTAGGACCCCAGCAACAGGAATTTGAGTTCCTCGTGGACTCAGGGGCAGAACGATCAACCGTTCAATCCTTGCCACTAGGTTGCAAAATTTCTAAGGACACAATACAAGTAATTGGAGCAAAGGGGGAACCTTTTAAGGTACCTATTATTAAAAATGTAACATTAGAAACATCATCCAAATTGGGGATGGGATCACTATTATTATTACCAGAGGCTGAGTTTAACCTATTAGGATGGGATTGAATGATTGAATTGGGTATCGGACTCCAGGTAAAGGGGAACAGGTTACAGATTAAAATATACTCGCTGTCTGTTCAGGATGAGCAGCAAATTAACCCACAAGTATGGTAYACACCGGACACCGTGGGTAAGCTTAATATTGCACCATTTACAGTCACCCTTAAGGACCCAGAGATTCCAGTTAAAATAAAGCAGTATCCAATATCTGAGGAAGGCAGAAGGGGTCTCCAACCGGATATAAAACGGCTATTAGAGCAAGGTATCCTAGAACCATGTATGTCTCCCTATAACACACCAATTCTGCCAGTTRAGAAACCAGATGGCAGTTACAGATTGGTCCATGACTTGAGGGAGATAAATAAAAAGACTGTTGAACGATTCCCAATAGTGGCTAACCCCTATACTATCTTAAGCCAGTTGGGACCATGTGATTTATGGTACAGTGCAATAGATTTAAAAGATGCCTTTTGGGCCTGCCCGCTTGATGTAACCTGCAGAGATTACTTTGCCTTTGAGTGGGATGACCCAGAAACGCATATTAAACAACAACTCTGRTGGACTGTGCTGCCTCAGGGATTTACAGARTCCCCTAATCTATTTGGTCAAGCATTGGGTAAAACCTTACAAAATTATCAACCGGGACCTGCTGTAAAATTAAACCAATATGTAGACGACCTCCTCATAGCTGGACAGCAGGAGGAAGATGTTGCAAGAGAGTATTAAATTATTACATTTTTTGGGCTCTCAAGGGTTAGAGATATCTAAATCTAAATTACAATTTACTGGACAAGAAGTAAAATACTTCGGACACCGATTAATAAATGGAAGTAAGAAACTAGACCGCAGTAGAGTCCAGGGTATATTAGATATGCCCCCTCCGAGAACTAAAAGGCAAATCCTACAATTATTAGGACTGTTCGGATATTGCAGACAGTGGATTTTGGGCTATAGCAAAAAGGTAAAATTTCCATACGAAAAATTGACTCATGATGGTYTGCTAAAATGGACAAAGCAGGATGATGAGGCTTTCCAAAATTTGAARCAAGAATTAATCAATGCTCCTGTGCTGAGCCTCCCAGATTTAACCAGACCTTTTTGTCTCTTTGTAAACATAGATGAGGGAACGGCATATGGAATACTTACCCAGGATTGGGCTGGGAGCAGAAAACCTATAGCCTATCTATCCAAATTATTAGACCCAGTTAGCAAAGGTTGGTCTACCTGTTTGCAAGCAGCGGCTGCAGCTGCTCTGATGGTGAGGGAAACCATAAAAATCACTTTTGGGAGTACAATTCAAGTGATTTCACCACATGATATAAGAGGTATTTTAGCTCAAAAAGCAGAAAAATGGATCACTGATGCTAGGCTGATAAAATATGAGGGGATATTGATAGCATCACCTAAATTAACTTTAGAAACCATGTCGCTCCAAAATCCCACACAATTTCTATATGGAACCCCCTCCACAGAACCATTGTCATAACTGCTTGCATACTATAGAAGAGCAAGCAAAAATTAGACTTGATCTCGAAGAGGAAGAACTTGRGGAAGGTACAAAACTCTACATAGATGGTTCCTCAAGGATTGTAGAGGGAAAAAGGAGATCCGGGTATGCAGTTATYGGTGACAATCTTGAGKTACTTCAGTCAGGGCCCTTAAGCCCTATCTGGTCAGCACAAGCCTGCGAGCTATATGCCTTATTACAGGCTCTAAAGATTTTGGATTCTAATAAGGGAACAATTTACACGGATTCCAAATATGCATTTGGGGTGGTACATACATTTGGGAAAATATGGGAAGAAAGGGGTCTAGTAACTTCCCAGGGAAAGGGACTAATTCATGAACAGCTGATCAAAGACATTTTGAAGGCAGTCAGAAAACCAGAACGATTAGCAGTGGTGCATATTGAGGGACATCAAAAAGGCCTAAGTAAAACCATCCGGGGTAATAATCTAGCAGATCAGGAAGCCAAACGTGCAGCATTATTAAACCTACAAGTTACAGGCAAAACAGGTGACCCCTGGAGACACCCTCAATTAGACTGTGAGGTCTGTGGAAAAGATCCTGAAGGATGCCCTTGTCTATTTTGCTGGGAGGACCTAGGCCTAGATGCCTTTATATGTAGCTGCCTCAACCCCTATAGAGATTACTGTTATGCATGTGGGACCAATACTGGAGATCATGAAAAGTTTACCTATAACCCACATTGTGCATATATAGAATATGTTGTGCCAAAAGTATTAGCCTTTACTGTACAGGAAAAAGAAAAATTAAAACTAACAGGGGCAACTGAAAATCAAGAAGGAAAATGGATGTTAGCAGATGGAAGGGAAATTTTACCTAAAGAAATGGCACTCCGAATACTGAGAAAATTTCATGAAAAGACAATTTCTGTCTTCTGGGGAACGCAAGCTTTAGTGGACCACTTTGCCAATAAGTACATGTGCATGGGAATATRTAATTTGGCTAAACAAGTGACTATGGGATGCATAACATGTCAAAGGGTGAATAAACAGCATTTACGAGATCGGATCCCGATAGGGAGAGAATTAGCACATCGCCCGTTTTCACATGTACAAGTTGATTTCACTGACCTACCCCAGGTAGGGCGATATAAACATCTACTTGTTACAGTAGACCACCTCACCCATTTTGTAGAAGCCATTCCCACAACAAGAACTACAGCACAAACTGTTACAAAAACACTGTTAGAGCAAATTATTCCTAGATATGGGCTTATTGAAGTTATAGACTCTGACAGAGGACCACATTTTATCTCTAAAGTGGCCAAATTAGTTGCTGATGCATTGGGATACATTGGGAACATCACACACCTTRGCATCCACAGAGCTCAGGGAGGGTGGAACGCATAAATGGAGAAATAAAAAAAACAGTTAACCAAGTTAATGTTAGAAACAAAAATGAGCTGGATAAAGTGCTTACCRCTGGCTTTGCTAAACATTAGAACACAACCCCGCACAGACATCGGAGTATCACCATTTGAAATGTTGTATGGAACGCCTTTTGATGTAGAAATCCCTGCAGACCACCGTAAAATATCTGATACCCATTTACCCATTTACCTGTAAATTTACCATTTACAGGTTTATATTACTCAGCTATCTAATCAAAGGGAAAAACTTCGCCAAAAAGGACTGGTAGTTCAAAGGCCTCCCCTATGGATGCCAATACATAAATTCCGAGTGGGAGATGAAGTATTAATGAAATCTTGGAAAGAAAACACATTAACCCCTCAATGGGAGGGATCATATGTTGTATTGCTTACTACAGAATCTGCCGTGTGGACCACTGAAAGAGGGTGGACTCACGCCAGCCGTGTAAAGAAACTCACTCGAGACCCGATGTGGCAAATCATCCCATCTCAACGGCCTGAGGACTTAAAGCTAAGACTTAAGAAGCAATAAGTTTGCTATACCCTGCATGAATCCTGTTAATATTTATTTGAAGGAACTTGATTATAGTTAAGGATCAGAATATAACCATGCTTGGAACTGTATGGTTAAATGTGACAATGTTGGCTATAATTGTTATCCTTTTGTGTGTTTTATTTGCAAGGTGTGCAGGGAAGAGTGATGGGTCCATTGCATGCAGGGGCGGCTTCCTTCAGGGATTTACCTCCCCTGCTATAAAGCCAAAAAAGCTGAAATCATGCAAATGTTACAATTGGCACTTAACATGGGCCAATGGGAATATGAATCCAAAGAATGGTGGTAAATTTTTGCCCATAGCATCCACCCCAATTTGTACTKCTATCACTCCAATGAACCCAGGCCCTTGGTGGCAAAATTCATTGGGAGCGAATGCAGAGTCGAACTTTCATGCTCACCCTGTGCAGGAGAAACAGTTGAACATAAAAACTGAAACAGTTATAAGACCCGCTGGAAACAGCATGTGGAAACCCACAGACGGTTCTCTGAAGAACCCTCTTGCTGCCGTGAGCATCCCTGTGAGCGGAGGCAACCTGGTCGACAGGTGAGGCAGAAGAGAACGAAACATGAAARCAGAACCTGAAACTATGACTCTGAGCTCCCTTTCCATGGAGAGGAGTGAACTGGGGTGTTTGCCACCTAAATTGGGGAACAAATCAATTTTGATTAAAACATCAAAAGCAATGAGGTCCTCCACTCGAACCTTGCAAGTGTATTATCTGTTAATGGTAATAGCCTGCTCTATAACGTGTAACAATTCCATATCCATGCACCCAAACCAGCCGTTTTGAAATCGAAACGGGACTGGCTATGAGCAAGGAAGTGTTAAGGCGATTTCATGAACCAACTTATCACAATTCCCCCCTCTATTTACCATTTGGTTCATGAAATCACCACATGCTTTATTAAAACAGTTTGACAGCCCCAGCACAATTTTGCCCAGTTTGTGACACCTTCATGTATCTGAGGGAGGAGGGGAAGGGAACTGTGAACGTGCAGAGAAGACTCCTGCCTCYCCGTAACCCCGCCTACCAACGGTCGTCATAGCAACCGCAAAAGACCCCAGTAACAACACAACGCAGACCAATCGGGATCTCTGGAAACTTCTAAAACACCACGTCAGAGAGGGTATAAAAAGGGGGGCTCAGACTACGTGCCACGCGGTGTCCTAGGTGTTGGTGGGAGAGACTCACCTAGCTGGTGTCCTAGGTGAGCCGGCCACTCGTCTTAGCCCGCCCAGATCTGTGGTTGCTTGACTAATRTCTGTTTGCTTAATGCTTCTTTATTAATTAATTAATAAATTGTTAATTGGATTCTATCCTCTGATTGGCTATTGAGGCTCAATTTATCACACCCTTGCAAATACTTTTGAACTATTAAATTAACTAGACTGTAGTGACCAGAATATCTAACAATACAGGAATATGCAATTGCTGCTCTCTTAAAATTATGATCCTAATGGGAGTTTATTTCTTCAAGCAGTAAAGTTTGCTGAGATCAGCATATTTGTGGCAGAAAATTAAAATGGAAGTAAAATTGTAACTGCCAGCATCTGATGCAGAGGAATACACCAGCAACCATTAAATYGTATTGTGTTCTATGCAGAGGGAAAGGGATGATGATTACTTCTTTTAATACTTCCAGTTCAACCCCATTGCCTGTTTCTTGTAAAAAAAATTTTGTGCTTGAAGAAATTCACTTTTCTTTCAAAAGTATTAGCCTCAGATTTACACTCTATAAAGCTTCTTGCAAAATCAGATTTATTGTTTTCACAGGCTAAAAAGAAGTAAAACTGGAAACATGGCATGTCAGCATACATTTTTTTTCCTTGACAAATGAAAACATTGTAGTGGTGTGCAGTTCACCAGTGCCAAAAATCTTGATGATGCAGGGAAGTTAGAAGTTACAGGGTAACTTGTTAGAAACTGCTTGCTAGACAGTGTATTTTGCTTACTTAACATTGATTGTTTTAGTCAAAGCAGAATGAGAAGTAAAAGATTATTGACAAAAGCAGGGACTGTGACCCAGCTTGTATCTGTGGAACCCGTACACTGGCTGAAACCAGAGTTGTTGTTTGGACTTGGGTCAGGGACTCAGAGAGCATGTGCAAGAGAGAAAGGTGAAAAGTTCAAGACAGGAGGATGAGTATTTTACTTCCTCCCGAGACCCCCGGAGCCCACTACCAAATAACACTGCGCAGGTGTGACCACATGGAAATGACTTTTAAATTTATTATAATACAAAGCGGGGATAGGTCATGAATATGTATAGGCGAATTGCGAAACTCGGTGAATGCGTAACATGTAACCTGATATATACCAAGTGATACCCGTGCTGGGGTGTGCGCAGCTTTGAGGAGTACCTCCTGCTCACCCAGCGCTGCAATAAACATAATTACTTCACAACCTAAAATTATATAAGTGCGGAGTCTTGCTCAGATCATTTTTGGATCATTGATGGGTGTTTCATGTAGTACTTCTGTCCACATTCCCAGCAGGAAGCTGAGTCCCTGTCAGGTACAGTGTATGTAGTGGGTCCAAATTGCTCTTGAGAGCTGTGAAAAGCATCATACACTGATGCTGCATGCTTGGGATTCAGAAGGTTTTGTGTTCTCCATTAAYAGAGAAAACTGGGAGGATGCATTTTTTTAAGGGCCCAGCAGTATAGAAATTTAACTAACACAAGTTCTATGCTATACTGTATTTTTTTTTTCACATAGTATTGGAGTTAATTTCAGAGAAAGCAGTAAATTTTCAGATTGCCAGGCAGCTCATTAGCCTATTTCGGTTCTTGGGACAAAAGACAGAGAAGATTTTCTAAAAATGTAGCTCTTATAAAAATGTGAACTTGAATACTGGATTTGCTGGGGACAGGTGAGAGAGGCCAGCCTGATTCTTATTCATGCCTCAACATATGTTCCACGAGGTAAAAAATGGCTTCTGGGAACAGTGTGCTTGCAGAGAGCCTTGGCCCTCGGGAGGTTTTGCCTGGCAGCCAGTCACAGGAGAGACAGCTTCCCCCACTGGTCTACAAGCACCCTGCCCTCACCTTATTGGTGGGGCAGATGCCCGGATGCCCGGGAAAAAAAGCGTGAGGAGAAAGTGCACGGAAAAACCGCGCGGGAAAAACGCACGGGGAAATAAGAGGGTGATCCATATAAAAGCAGCTAACTGCGACACAGCAGGGGCCGTTTTCCTTTGGAGTTCTTGGGAGGAGCAGGGACCTGTCTGGAGGGTCACCTTGGCCTCCTCCCGTCCCTCGCTTTTCCTTTTCTTTTCTCCCTGTGGTCCTGCCTTCCCTGTCTGCACCTGTCCTGCCCGTGTGCTCTGCTTCRTCGCTTCCCCGAGGCAGCTCAACCCTGCGACAACCTCGTGTTTACTGTCTCCCCGACGGAGCCGCCGCCTGCAGCAGCTGCTGTCGTGGGTCCTGCAGCAGCCCGCAGCAGCCAGCCTGCCCGCAGCCGTGTCCAGCAGTGCCCGCAACCCCAGCCTGCCCACAGCAGCCACAGCTATCTCACTAATGTGCCCGTAGCCACAGCAACGTGTTCTCCGCCRGCGGGAGGGACACGCAGCCGCTGCTGTTTGGAAATCGCGCCCYCAGCCCACCTCGGGAGCCGCGCAGGCTCCTCGCGGTTCACAGCACACGCTCCTTCTGCCGAGCTGACGTCGACGGGGTGCCCGGGGTACAGCGGTAACAATCTGTCTGCTATTCTGTCTCTCTCCGTTATTCTTTTTCCCTCTTTTTTCCCTTTTCCATCCCCCCCTTGGTCGGAAGTGGTAGGAACACTTACCCTTCTTTATCAATAAACAGTTGTCAGATATAATATTGCCGCGTTTGCGCTTTATTTTTTGTCCAAGAAATCTATTAAAAGAATCCTCCCCGACTCCCTCTTTCCAAGCGGGACGGGACAACAGGCTACAAATACCCTTTTTTAGGCTAYTATGTTTTTGTATTCAGAATTGCATCCCATTAAAGTTGTTTTTGAGGTCTCAATGACAGGCCTTCAGCTGACAAGAAAATACAAATCTGTAGCTATTCTTGCCATGCTCAAAACAGTGAGATGAGCCACTTCATCCTTTAGGTTGTTCTTTYCCCCCTTATTTAGTTCTTCTCTCTCATGACTTTTATTATCTCATGATTTTATCTTCAGAATACTGCAAATGGAATCAAATTTATGAAAGGTTAAAACAACCTCTGGATACTAATGGAAGTATTTTTGCTTCTGCTTAGTCCTGGGCTTTCGTGTGAAACATACTTGCAGACTAAAGATAAAAAAAAAAAAAAGTTAGGATATGGTCTTGGCTGTCTTTTTTTATTTAATCAAGTTCACTAATGACCACCTTCATTCCTGGGTGATTTAAGTCATCCATTGAGGCATAATTTTATACCTTTACCATAGACCAGTTTATAGTATCTACATTTTACAGTAAATAATACCATATTTCCACAAGACATATTTTGCAAGACAAAGTTAGAAAAGAGATGTGTGTGTTTTGATTGAGGATTCTTTCCTTCATTCTTTAGTAAAGTCACCTCATGCTTTGCTTGTGAAAATATTATCTGGGCTTCCAACACAATGGGGGCAGCCATGGGTCAGTCTTTCTCTTGGTTCACAGTGATAGGTCTGTTTTAATTTCGTACTTTCATGCCAGTTGTTCATTTCACATCTACAAGAAGGCTTGTTGATGGAGATACTCACTTTATCTTCAGTTTAGGAAAAATAATAAAAACACTAATGCACTTTTTCAAATGCCATAAGGATTTTTAACTGTTGGTGTAATTCAAAAATACTCATTTTGTTTGATAAAGCCATTCAGAACACAGGGGCGGCCACACTCAACCTGAGAGGACTACAATGTCATCACAAGGATGATAACACTAAGGGAGGATGTGCAGGAAGAAATCCGTGTTTGGGATAGAAGTCCAGATTTGAAAATATGTACATCCCCATGTGCTTGCTGTCTATCTCAGGAAATGTCCGAAGTCTAGGTTTACCTCAGTTCTTGTTGCAAGCTTCTGCAGATGCTTGAAGTTGTTTGTCCAGGTAAATCTTACTAGTTGTATTTGAACCAGTAATATTTCTTTGCTGACTGGAGTCAGAATATACATCCTGCCTTCCAGCTAATTGTCCCAACAAAGGATTTAATTAATGCATTGTCATGACGTGTAGCAAGCAGCTGGAAATCAGATCTGCTCTTGTTCTGATTTAACAAAAATACATCTGACATGAATGTGATAATAAAGCAAAATTGGTAAATACCACTGAAAGAAAAGACACTGTAGTCCAAGCTCACCAGCATGCCAATGTGACGGCATAGCTCAGCATACAGGAAGGAACTCACCCAGATAGCCCCGTTACATTGCAATTTCCATGAGCAGCAAATACAGAATGGTTTAATACATTCTTCTGAACAGAAAAGGCTGAATATGCACTATCTGCTGCAAATTTTCTTACATTTTTTCTCTTTGTATTTCATAAATAGGGAAGCAACTTTACTATTAGGAGATAATACAATACATACAATATCTCACAATAACATGGAAAATAAATAAGAATCTAAAACAGGGTTGTAAAGCAATCATGTAAAGCACAGTTGAGGATGGAAAAGACAGTACAATAAACAGTAATGCTACCTATCAACTATTGTATGCTTTGGCAATAACTTGACTGAGAGATTTATTTGACCCCTGTATTTTTTGAAAAGATATGTAGATGTGGCATTTAGGGACATAATTTAGTGGTGGACTTTTTACTGAAGAGTTAATTGCTGAAGCCAGGTTTGATGATCCTAGAGGTCTTTTCCAATCTAAATAAATCTAAATTATTCAGTATCAGTACCTAGTTTGTTTTGGTGGTTCCTCTGTTTTGGCAATGAATTCTCTACTTACCACTTTTGAGTTTCAGAGAATGTTTTCTTCTCATGTTATGACTGATCCAACAGAATGTTTCACCTCATCCACTTTTGGGKTTTTTTTTTAATTCATTATTTCATATATGTGTCTCTAAATACCTTTCTCTTCACTCTAATTGTGTCATTTGATTTTGCTTCAAAAGAAATTATTTTGGTGTCTGTTAACTTTTATTGTGTGTTTCAAACAATTTTACTGTTGTAGGGCTTTCTGATGGGAGTAGACCAAATACTAGTGTGTTTTTGATTTATATAAAATGTTTGGATTTTACGCTATATAGAGTCATAGAATATCGTACATTGGAAGGGACCCGTAAGAATCATGAGTACAACTCCCTGCTCCTCACAGGACTACCTAAAACTTCACTATATGACTAAGACCATCATCCAGACATTCTTTTACCCTTACAGGTTTGATACCATGACCACTTTAGTGGGAAACCTTTTTCAGTGACCTACCATCATCTCAGTGAAGAACAATTTCCCAGCATTCAATCTAAACATCCTCTGAGCAGCTTCATTCCCTTTTCTTGTGCGCTCCCGAAGAGAGGATAGCAGCATCTCTGCCTCTGCCTCCTTCTTTGAGGAACTTGTAGCCTGTGGTGGGGTCTCCATCAGCCATCCTCCAGGATGAACAAACCAAGTGATTCCATCCTTGTAAGCTTGATCTCCCTCCTCTGGGCATACTCTATTAGTTTGATCTATGTCTTGTGATACCCAAAACTGCTCACAGCATTTGGGATGAGGCTGCCCCAGTGCAGAGCAGAGTGGGACAATCCCCTCCCTTGCCTGGCTGGTGATACTGTGCCTGATGCCCCCCGGGACACAGTTGGTCCTCATGGCTGCCACAGCACTGCTAAATCATGTTCAACCAGGACTCAGAAGTGTGCATGTATACACATACTTTGAAGTGTTCTCCTTTTTCAGAATCCTGGAATAAGCTATATCAAAGACTTTACTGAAGTCTAGGCAGACAACGTCCAGTCTTTCCCTCATCCACCAAATGGGTCACTTGTCACAGGACCAAGGTGGCCAAGCAGGACGTGCCTTTCATAATTCCTGATACCCTGGTTTTTCTCCATGTGCCTTATGATAGCACTTGAGGTGACCTGCTCCATAGCCTTGCTGGTATTGAGGTCAGTCAGACTGGCCTTTTTTCATCCTTTCATTGCCARTCAGATTATTTTATCTCAGTTTTAGTGTTAGTGTTCCCTATTTAGATTTATTGTTACCTATATTTTGAGTTATTGGTAAGTAAATATAATGACCATATTATTTTACATGTTTTATAAACTTTGCTGGTTTCATGTTCGTCCTAAATACACGACTCTAAAACTCTAATAAAACCCAGAAATTACTGTTAATTCTCCAAATCCACTTGTATTACAGCAGCATTTATCTAATAGAACTGGTGCTTAGTTTTATTGCATAGCATGAAATTTATTATGCAAACAGTAAAATGGCACTACTGGAGGTACTTCCACAGAAATGTAATTTGTGTTCACTATTTAAGCTCAGATMGTGGTACCCTGGGTTGCATTGAAAATATTTTTTTTTTTTTTTGTAATGTGACAACTATACATTTCAAATGTCCTTATRTGCTTGGAGCTTAGGTTTTGTACACTCTGTGCATTGAGTTAATGGATATATCTTGTACAGGGCTTTCCACATTGTCTTGGTTTGAAAGACAGGTGTTTGCCAATGAAGGCAGGGACCCCCCTTGGAGTGGTGGATATGACCCCCCCCTTCCCTCCGAATTATTATAGCTTTGAAAAATCATGGGATTTCAGGCAAGAATATGGGTAAAAAGGAATAACAGTTTTTACAAATATGTATAACAAAGTGAAACAAGTAACAATAACAATAGCAACAACCAGCCCAGTCCCAAACCCAGTGACAGCCTCACAGAGAATCACCCTGCCTTTTGGTGTAGTTACAGTCCCAGTCAGCTGGGGCGCTGTTGGCTCCCGGCCAGGCAGGGCGGGTGCAATGATTCCCTGGTGGCTGCAGGGGGCGCTGTGGCGCGGGTCCCAGGTAGGTTCAGATCTCCTGTGTCAACAATGGTGGACACAGAACGGCAGGGATGGATGGAGAAAAGTTTCTCTGCAAACTCACAGTGGAAGCGCCGATCTCAGTGCTCCTCTGGACAGCAAGAAACCCCAGGACGGCAAAAAGACGAGCAAAATCCTGTGGCTGCGAGACAGGATGGAGCAGAGCTCACCCTTGAAGCTGGAATCTCAGGGGATCCCCGGCAAGGCACAGGGGAAAAGATCACAGTGCTGCAAAAAGGAACCAACGAGCAGGGATGCTGGGCTCTGCAGAAAAAGGGCAGACCAGCTCTCCCTGGACCAGGTAGCAGGTCCACCTCCTTCTCCCAGCCAAGCAGCGAAGGAAGTGAAGTTACCGCCCACCACACACACTCATACCCCCTCTTAGTACTTAGCAAGATCGTTTAGGTGGGGCATAGGTCTTATTGTCTTCACTAATCGCCCAGCCACCAAAAGGATGACCTGGCAATCAGTGTATCCCAGCAACAAAATGGGAAAGAAAAATTCCCCAAGAAAGGAAACAAAAAGGAGAAATCTTAACCCACAACACACATCAACACATATATGTTAGATTTCTCACAAAATTTACTTTTTGCTATCAGTAACATTTTAAAGAACAGTTTCCAGTATTCTGGAGTAATTAACGAATGCCCTTTTTTTGGTAACAAAATTCTGATTTGTTTTCAGTTTTTGGAGTACACTATGCAGCACTGGAATGCATATCTATTCAGAGAGCCTGCCTTGCTGAGAAAAAGAGTGCATCAAGGAGACCTGATATGTTCTACAAGAGCGTAATAAATAGCAGCTTTGGGAGAAGTTTAATGATACAGAATATTACTATTTCATGCACAACTTCAACAGGCTGATAATTTGTGCTTTCTGTTTGTGTGTATGTTTATGTAGCTTTTAATATTTATAAATGTATCGTGCAAAGCAGCTCTTGCTGGTATGGCATGTTTACCATCTGAGCTGCAGGCCATTCCCTGTGATTAGGACCATCTATTGGTCAGTCATGTAAGATACCAATACCATTTAATTTTTTATTTGAATGTCATGAGATTTCACAAGAACAAGTGCTGGTGCTGCACCTGGGTCAGACCAAATGCTAATGCCAACCCCAGGCTGGGGATGGAAGAGCAGCCMTGCCCAGAGGGGCTTGGGGGTGCTGTGGTGAGAGCTGGGCATGAGCCAGCCATGGGCAGTGGCTGCCCAGAAAGCCAAGTGTGTCCTGGGCTGCATCCAAAGCCCCATGGGCAGCAGRGGAGGGACAGGATTCTGCCCTGCTCTGGTGAGACTACGCCTGCAGAGCTGCATCCAGCTCTGGGGTCCCATCACAGGGAGGACATGGAGCTGCATGAAATGAGTCCAGAGGAGCCACCATGATGACCAGAGGGATGGAGCACCTCTCCTATTGGGAAAGGCTGAGACAATTGAGATTGTTCAGCCTGGAGAAGGCTTCTGGGTTACCCAATTCCAGCCTCGTAGTACGTGATGGAATCATACAGGAAAAGCGGAGAGGGACTTTTTACAGGAGTATGTAGTGACAGGACAAGGGGAAATGGCTTCAAACAGAAAGTTTAGATTAGATACTGGGAAGAAATTCTTCCCTGTGAGGGTGATGAGGCCCTGGCATAGGCGACCCAGAGAAGCTGCGGCTGCTCCATCCCTGGAAGTTGTCAAGGCCAGATTGGATGATGCACTGAGCAATCTTGTCTACTGAAAGGTGTCCCTGACCATGGCAGTGGGTTGGAACAAGACGATCTTTTAAGGCCTCTTCCAACCAAAATCATCCTGTGATTCTATGAACATCCAATGGGAGAAGGGTTTCCCTACCCATTTGCTTTTCTGCTTTGTATTATTGTAAGTACAAATGCAGTTTGTAGTGTTGCAATTTCATTACATTATAATGAAACAAAATACTGATGCAAAATTTTGACAAAATTATACTGTTTCGTTGCTGTTTTGTAAAGAATCACACAGCTATCTAAGGAGTCCATATTGGTAAAGTAATCTATCTTTAAAGTCTTCTTGAAATTGTATTTTAGAATACCATAASTGAAGTAGACTGAATTGTTATCCTTTGACTTTCCTATTTGCTTCTTTGAAAATGTTAAATCTACAATTTCTAGCTAGTGTTCATGTACTGGGAAAACATTTTGAGAAAATTGGTTCTGTTGAGAGTAAAACTGCATAATCTACAAATTCTCACTTGCTTCAAGACAGAGGTGAAGTATCAGCATTTTTTACCATTGTTCATCTGCCTTTGGTTTTAGTAAGAAAATCAGTTTTAGTTTTTAAACTCTTTATCCTTCCAGTGTTGTAAGACTTCAAATGTTCACCTGTTACATAAATAATCCAGTGACGCCTCCAGAGAAAATGGAGATAAAATTCCATTATTAACTCCTAAATAATTGGAACCATCTCTTTAGTCCCTTTTATTTAGGAAAAAGAATTGTTGCGTGTGGCCTGATGTGATGGTTTTGCTTAGTCCAGTTTTTTAGTGGTAGTGGAGAACCACAAAATGGTTCCTGTGAGAAGATTCTGGAAGTCTTCTTCATCATGTCCAGCAAAAAGCCCTACCCTCTCTATGTTGTAGAGCCAATCTCTGATGACTTTGAAGGTGACCGACATGCTGCTGGCCAAGCCTGGCCCAACTGGAGATGCTGGTTATGCCTCTGTGATGACATATTTAGAAGTCAAAGCAAGTGAGGGCTGCAGCTGCCAATAGCCCTTAGCCAAAGATGGAGGGGAGGTAAGGAGATGTGAAAAAGTAATGGAGACTCCAAAGTCAGTGGAGAAGGAGGGGGAGAAGGTACTTAGCAAGCTGTGGTGCTGACCATACCATGGAGGAGCAGGCTGTTCATGAGGTGACCGTCTCCAGTGGGAGACTGTGATGGTTTTACTTGGTCCGATTTTTGGTGGTGGGGGGATGGGACCAAGAAACCACGAAGATGGCTCCTGTGAGGAAGTTCTAGAAGCCTTCTCCTTCTTCTCCAGCAAAAGGACCCCTGCCCCCTGTGTTTTAGAGCCAATCCATTATGGCTCTGAGSTTGATGGACAGGCTGCCCATCAGGCCTGGGCCAATTGCACAGGCTAGTTGCACCTCTGTGATGACGTATGGTCTTGTACTTAAGAAGAATTCAAAACAAGATAGGGGCGGCCGCCATGTAGTTTTTAGGTTGTTAGTATCATGCACTGGGGAAAAAYAGAGCAGGAGGGTRAGGMGATGTAAGAAGAAAAATGGAGACCCAAGATCACAGTAAGGAGAAGATGGGATGGGGTGCTGTGCTGTTGCTGTGGTTCTTAAGCATGGAGAAAACAAGCTGTTCTCAAAAGGACTATTTCATCAATGGGAGACCTGTATAGAAAAGGAGAGCGACCTTGCTCTGAGGAAAAAAAAAACCTGGCCTTTGAGGACTGAACTGAACTGATCAGGAGCCAAAAAAAGAGGAAGAGGCTTGGCCCCCCACGACGATTGAAGCGAGTTGATGCTAAGAAGAAGTGGATGCTTAGAAGAAGCTGTSTTCTGCCAGGAGATTTGTGATAGTGGTCTAACGCTGCCGAAACAATGCAGTTTGGCCTTGAAGAACATTCTTTCCTTTCTCCTACAAGGTAAAGAAAAGAATCCCTTGCCATCAGCAGTTATACACTGTTTATTGGGAAAAGACCTTCCACAGCTAGGAGCTGTAAGAATGCTTCTCCTATGATGCTGGAAGACAACCATAATGAGTAGTTTGATCTGTGTTAGACTTTCATTCCTGTCCCCTATGTGTGCGGGAAAACATGGGGGGTGGAGAGGGATGACCCGAGAAAGAGACAGGTCCCCGGAAAGGATAACAGGTGTCTTAAAATGTCCATTTTTTTATTTTTCTTCTCCCTGTAAATTTGTCCCTATCTTTGTTCCCCTCCCCAGTGCAGTAGTATTCTTAGTAGCTTTTAGTAATAAATCTATTTTGCAATTTAAGTTATTTCAGCCCGTCTGACCATTTTTCTGGAGCACATACGTATCTTTCTCTCAATTATGTTATGTTATCTCAAAGCCATAAATTTTCGTGTTAATTGGGCTTTTGCTCTCTCTTCTGCCTCTCAGGTGGGGGGAAGGGAGAGAACATCGTGGGTGCAGTGCTTTTGGCTTTCAGCACAGTTCAAACCACGACATTTTTGGTGCTGTGACTCAGATTGGAAAAATCAGGTTCAAACCCACGACAGAGACCTATAGAGGAAAGTCCTACTCCCGAGATAAACAACCTGGCCTTGGAGGACTGGGCTGGTCAGAGCCCGTGGGGGAGAGGTGGCCACCCCACACGTGCAGTGAGTGATGCCCAGAAGAAATTATGTTCTGGCAGGAGACTCAAGAGAATGGCCTTGCTCCCAGAATGAAGGCAGCTTGGCTTTGGAAAGACTGCTTCCCTTCTAGTGGACAAGGAAACCCACACCACTAGCAGTTTTGCTATTCCTGGAAAGACCCTCATAGCCACAGTAAAGCAAGATGAAGGACCTATCCTCCTAAACAACAAAACACCCTGGTAATGAGGTGACCAGGAAGCTTTCACAACCTGCCCCCTTTGTGCCCGAGAAGTCGGGTGAGGTGGAGGAAGGGACAGGGAACAGTGTCTTAATGGTCCATTTTTCTCCTTGTAGCCCCCCCTTACTTGGGTTAGTTTCCTTTTTTAATTTCCATGTGGTATTCTTAGTAGTTTTAGTAATAAATCTATTTTGCAACTTAAGTTACGGCCTGTTTTGACCTCTATCTTACAGCAGAAAAAAAAAAAAATTCTCTCAATTATCTCATCTAAAATCCATGAATTTTTGTGTTAATTAGGCTTTTTCCCCATCTCAGCCTAGCTGTGGAGGTGGAGGGGAGTGTCATGGGTGCCTTGGTGTTCAGCCAGGCTTCAAACAACGACACTTGAATTCCCAGTCTTCACTCAGTCCGTAGCAGCAAAGCGGCTGCATATCTCTTCCGGAAAGAAAAGCTATGCCCCAATTGTCTTGGATGTCTCTAAAAAGGAAAACTATAACATGAAATTTTCAGTCAGTACCAGTAAAGAATGAACATTCATAAATGTGAATCCACATTTATGGCTTCACCATAATTTGCATGCTGAAATAGTTTTTGCAGACTGCTGAGGGAGCAGCTTTTTAGACTAAGACTAGATTTATAGGCTGAAGACTCACACAAATGCACAAAAGTAAATTAATTTTAAAAAGGGTAATGAGTTACAGTTTGTTTGTGTGTAAATCTCCCAGAAACAGGGTTTGTACTATTATTATTGCTGTTATTGTATAAAATTTTATTATTAAATAATGCACTGCAAAACCTAACAAGCTGACATGTCCATCATATCCAGAGATCATAAACTCTGTGAATTAAAAACACTGAACTGCCCTCAAAATTAAATGATGCTGAAACAGAACTTAAGCAAAGTCTGAATATTCTTTTGTTAGCAAAGCGTTTAATTAGGTTTCATTTATCAACCTGAAATGATCCAAAGACTTTGTAATTTAAATAATATAGCAAGTGTTGGGAGAAATAGTAATGGAAACCATGGGAAATTTGTCTTTTATTATTATTTTTGATAAGCAGAAGCCAACAGTGGGCTGTATGTATGAAAGTATGTATAAATTTTTAAGCACCTAGTCAGAAGGGCATTCTAGGATGAGAAGAAATGGTGTCAAATTATGTCAGGGGATTTACAGATTAGACACTAGAAGAAGTTTCTTCACTGAAAAAGTGGCGAGGAATTGGAACAGGCTGCTTAGCAAAATGGTGGAATCACCATCCTGGAAGTGTTCAAAATGCATGTGGATGTGGCACTTAGGCATATGGTTTAGTAATGAACAGAGTGGTACTGATTTATCAATTCAACTAGATCATCTTAGAGATCTTGAGCCACTTAACTGATTCTGTGGTTCCATAGAAGTCCTATGTATTAGTTTAAACCACAGGAGGGTCTCTAGTGAATCTGGATTGCACAGGTAAATGAATGAAGGTATGGATCTTTTGAATTATTTTGAATTCTCTACAGTGGCAGTAAAATGGAAATGCAATAATGAAGCTAACTCTAATAGAAACACTGAACGCTGGCAGATAGCAGTCCATTCAGGCCATCTCAAGATACAGTTGTTACTGTGCTCCTAATTACAGTTTAACTGAATTCCTCTACAAACTTTACAATGTAAGTGCATGGCACATTTTAAGAGCAGTTGGCTATAATGTATGTCCAGTAATATATAGTAACATGAATTTTGTTTTGCATTTTATGGATTTTAAATGCCCCGCGGCCATCTAAAAATCAATTATATCATTCAAGTTAGAAGTGTATAGGTTACAGATGTTAGGGCTGGCAGTTCACAACTACAAGTATAGGTTCTTTTTGTATACTAAAACAGAACCACACTGATTTCTTTGTACAAGTAACGGTCTGCATGTCTCAATTCATGCATGAGATTCTCAGCCTTATTCAATATAAATTTCTGGAAGGGTTTTGGGAAGAAGTGGTGAGGTCTTTTCACTGTCTGTCGTCACTGAAGAGCCAAGATCTGAAGTCAGCAGATCAACTGATATTCCCTGTTATGCGTAAGAAAACTGATTCTACAATGCTGTGTCAGTTCCAAAGGACCACTGGCAGGTTTTGTATTTCTGCGTTGTGTTTTGATACTGCACCAGCATTTATCAGGAAATCATCAGATCAGTGCCAGGAATGAAGAAATAGAGAAATAAAGTATGACCCTTCTCCCTGCCAGCCACACACGCATTCCATCACCAGGTTTTGCTTTACTTGAGGATAATTGGGAGAACCTGAATATGTAATTGTTCTACACAATCATGGTGATTCCTTGACATCTGTAGGTTTTACAGAGCATGGTAGTTGTTCTGTGTGTTTTTMTGAGTTTTGGTTTTTTTGGTGGTTTTTGTTTTGGTTGGGCTTGTTTTTTATAAACTGCCCTTAAATATCCAGCAATAGAAGTGCTGGAAATGGCAATATATTATCCCTTCTAGGGGAAAGCTCTGATAAATCCCATCATTTGCAGCTCTTGAGTCTTGCCCCATATTATGTCCTCTTTAATACTAGGTGTTTTCATACCTTTCCTGGAGACTGTTACAGGCTAAGTCTGAAGAGGTCAGGGTATGCATTCCTCAGGGGCAGCTAGCAGAAGACAATCCTGAGATGTGAAGTTCTGGTCTACCAGCACTGAGTGTTGCTGGTGTTGATACAGCCCCTTCCAGAGAAGTAAGATTGCATTGTTTTATTTTATGGGCAGACTTTAAGGACTGGCATTTGCTCCGTATGGAGTCTTGTCTAGTCTAGAGCTCACCCTCTGACTCGTGATACCGCTTTTCCTGATATTGACAAAAGATCATTTAAGGGATATGAAAATATCCCTTGGAAAATATCTACGGTGAGAAGATGCTATTTTCAACTGTGTTGACTGGTGTCGTCCCCATTCCTTGTTCTGATTCTACAGCTTACAACAATGTCCTGTTTTTCAGAAGTTTGCCAAAAAATGGGATCCTTTAAGGTTAAAATACACATATATACATATTTTTCCCCACAGAAGGCATACTGATGGTAGAACCAGTTGTTTGGAATTATGACAGCTTTAAGTTTCATCTACCTTTTCACTGGGACTGAGATACTACACTCTCTTCAATTATGGGTGAACTGTCACAGCACACTGGATATTAAAGTTGCCCATTAAAATCAAATATGTCATAATGAGCAGGCTCGTTATTTTTTAATTATCTCAGGGTTATTCTTTAGTACTCTAACCCACTTTGTGAGAAAAGATTGTCTGTGACATGGAGAAGGCTTGTAAGTCTGTGCTACATCAAAGAGCTCTATTTTGCTGCCACTTATTTTCTGAAAGCAAACCCGTCTTTTGTCTAGACCTATTACCTTAATAAAAGATCAAAACTTTCTAAAGAAAAGGATGCTTTTCCATCTCAGCAACAGAACTAGGTTTGAGATCACAGTCTCAGGTCTGGTCCATAAATTCTGATTTGCGAATACTGCTCCCTGATTAGCCTGGGGAATGACAGCAGAAAAAAGTTAATGATCAGAACTCTTATCTAGTAAGCTAAATTTTATATGTATTTACCTCTTAACTTCAAAAAGTACCATGCAAACTTGTAATATTTTTCATTCTATGTTTTTACAAGTCAGTAATATACCAATTTAGTAAATAAATCAACTGTGCAGTAAATGTAAACTCTAGTATAAATTTATCACACACTGAGCTTCTGAAATTTCTCATTAACCTCTTGGTATTACAGTTTACTGTATTTGGAGTGTAAACTTGTCCTTTTTGACTTTCACTTGTGCTCAGTGCTGTGGCAGCTTAACAAAACATGTGAAACCCTACTGTTTATCGTTTATGTTCCACAGATTCTGTAGCTGTGAAATTATTAAAATAAGCAGGAACAAAGATCACGCATCTCGTGATTTAACTCCAAACATTTCCACTATTTTTAAGAATATAAGATGGATAATCCATACAAATAGCAAGCAATCATTTGTTACTCACCTTCCAAATGCCATTTGTGGTTTTATGGAGCTATCTTAACCATCCTCTTTTCTTAACCATCTATCTTAACCTCTCTTTTCTAGGCTGATGGAGACCACTTGGCTTAGTCTTTCCTGTCAACAGATGTAATTGTCCTCTGAATTTTCTCTGGCTGCTCTTTAATGGCCTATGAACATCGTATTTGCAAGTATCAACAGCAAAGTAGAAAAAAATACCCTTGCACCCACAAGCAAATATTCAGAAGTTTTTCTGGGATATTACAAACTTGAATTTACTTGGTATTACGGCACAGAGATAGCAGTATCTGAAGGAGATTTTGACACAAATTAATTTTATTGCCATGAATGAGATCCAGTGAAATGTAGTTCTCTGACATTGATACCTCATTTGCAAAAACAAAGCTTAATTTATTGGATACTCTTCTGGGAAGTTTTCAAAAATAAATTACTGTTACTGGTGGAAGTTTCTTTCAGTGTTAATTCACTGCATTATATTTTCTTATATAAAGGAAACAGAGGAGTCCTGCAACTTTATTTGAATAAAGGGAGAGAGTCCACTGAGACACATGCCAATGATGTTTTCTCTCTCGAAGTTTTGAAGGGCATAGCCCCCTATAATCCTAAACTCCCGTCTGCAAATTACCCTCTTCCTTGACTACGGTACTAGGAAGGTACAGCCTTCCCAAACCTCCTACCACATATTCCACCTTGAACCTGTCATTTTATCCCGGTTCAGAAAATCAGTCTTGTGCAGACCCTCTTGTATGTTTCAGAAGTCAGGCTCTCTGGGCTCTGTAACAAACCTGCTGCTTCAAGTTAATAGAGACACTGAGACTCATTTCAAAGAGGTTAACACTCGTATCTTCAGCCATCGAATTGTCTGTAAAGACACTAGCACACATCTTCCCTATCACTGCTGAAGTGATGTCTGCGCTACAATGTGAGGAAACCATTTTTTATTTATGCCTTAATATTGTTTAGTTTCATTTCTCAAATCGTGGGCTAAAAATCCATTTTTTGGCATCGGGTGGAAAATTTACTAGAGAGGCTGTACACATGCTCGCAGTCGTAGCACGCTCTTATGTGCAGAGGGTGGCTAGCACTCTTGAGTGCCAATATTTTGGTCTCCAAGCTGGCATCCCCTCTAGAAAATGGAAGGAAGCTCAATCTCTGGGGAAACTTCGCTTAACAGCGAATACGGAGACACAAAACGTCCATCACTGAGCTGCAAGCGACTGCTCCTAGAGGATGGGAAACCCGTGCTTCCCTGACTACCTGACGGTCGCCCTTAAGGGATCGTACTAGGGCCTTAGGGTACAAAAGCAACTGCGTTGCAACTGGGTTGGATGGCTTCTTGATTCACATGTTTGTTTGATACTCCTGTCCTTGTTCAGTTCGGCTTGCCCTGCCTGCGGTCGTTCTCCGTGCGGTCCACCCTTGCTTCATTCCCGCCTGCCTGCCATACTGACTCCTGCCTTACGACCATGCTTTCGGCCAGTCTTCCCGCAGAAGCCTGCCGCGACCCCGTCCACGGTTTGGATCACGGCTGCGATCCCACAGCCACCTGCCACAATCTTGCAGCCTGTCCTACCCGCTGCTCCGCCACCTCCTGTGCGCCGCCTCACCGTTCCTCCCGCCGCACGTCACCCCCGAAGGGCTGCCCCTACCAGGTCGCATCTTGCGCTCGGTGTCTCCTCCCGAGAGCTGCGCAAACTCCCGGGGCTCGCGGCGTGCATTCGCCCCCTGCCGACCGAATCCGATGGTACACCCCAAAGTCTCGGTGGTAACGCTGACTCTCGCTGGCTCGCTGACTCTCCCTCTGATTCTTCTTTTCCCTCCTGTGCTTCTGCTGTTTCTGTCGTCCTGTGGCACGGACATACTGTTTTTCTCACCAATAAACGGTTCTCAGATATAATATTGGTCTCCTTTGTGTTAATTCGTCCGAGATACCCGTTTGAAAGAATCCGTTTTTGTTCCCCATAGCTGATGGATAATTGTGAAAATGTATAGTCTTCACATCTTGAACCATATTGAATAAAGAAGCATTCCAGTTTGTTTTCTACACTTAATTGTTACTTGCTCAATTCCCAGTTAAGTGCTTAACAGTAATCTGAACCCACAGTCAAAATACATGTATTAACCTTGGCTTGCTTCCTGACTACAAACAACTTACTTAACTACATGTACTGCATTTTTAATCAACAAACCAGAAGAAAAAAAAATCAAAACCCAACGAATATAAAAATGCAAAGAAAGATAGTTCTGTATTTAGAACACCAAAGGCCTTTAATTTGCAGTTGTTGATGTCATAACTTTAAGTATCACATTAAACTATTAATATCATAACCTTAAGTATCACATTAAACTATGAAGTTTATATTTTGAAAATTTATTCTGTGAACAACTGAGAGAAATTCCACTTTTTTTTTTTCCAATTACTTTACTAATCATAGAATCATTTGACATCTTGGGTAGGAACAGACCTTAAAGGTCATCTCATTCCAACCTACTGCTAGGGGAAGGGACACCTTCCATGAGACCAGGTTGCTCAAAGCCCCATCCAATATGACCTTGCACACTTCCAGGGATGGGATATGTACAGTTTTGGGTAATCAGTGCCTTACCATCCTCATAGTAAAAAAATTCTTCCCAATACCTAATCTAAACCTATTCTCTTTCTGTTTGAAGCCCTTCCACCTTGTCCTGTCACTACATACTCCTGTAAAAAGTCCCTCTCCATTTTGGGGGGGTCCCATCAGGCTACTAGAAGGCTATATTTAGGTCATCCAGAAGTCTTCTCTTCTGCAGGCTGAACAATCCCAATTGTCTCAGTCTTTCCCATGTCAGAGGTGCTCCATCCCTCTGGTCATCATGGTGGGTCCTCTGGACTCACTCCAGCAGCTCCATGACTTCCCTGTGATGGGACCCCAGAGCTGGATGCAGCTCTGCAGGTGGAGTATCACCGGAGCAGGGCAGAGGGGCAGAATTGCCCTCCTTCCCTGCTGCCCATGGGGCTTTGGATGCAGCCCAGGACACACTTGGCTTTCTGGGCAGCCAGTGCCCATGGCTGGCTCATGTCCAGCTCTCACCCACAGCACCTCCAAGTCCCTCTGGGCATGGCTGTTCTTGATCCATTCATCTCCATCTGTTCATCCATTCATCCTGTTCAGCCTGGGGTGACACTGGTAGTTTGCTCTGACCCAGGTGCAGCATCAGCACTTGGTCATATCAAAATACATGAGATACCCATTGTGGTGGTTTAGACTGTGCTGAAAATTAAAAGCACTGCACCCAACGATGTTCTCCCTCCCCCTCACCGGAGAGGGAGAAAGAAGAGCAAAAGCCTAATTAACACGAAAAATTTATGGCTTTGAGATAACATAACATAATTGAGAGAAAGATACGTATGTGCTCCAGAGAAAAATAGTCAGACAGGGCTGAATAACTTGAGTTGCAAAATAGATTTATTACTACAAACTACTAAGAATACTACAGCACCGGGGAGAATTTCTCAGAGAGGGGGAAAAGTTTACAAGGAGAAGAAAGATAAAAAAACGGACATTTTAAGACACCTGTTACCCTTTCCAGGGATCCGTCTCCTCCCAGGTCCCCAATCCCTCTCCACCCCCCCATGTTGTCCCKCACACAAAGGGGGGCAGGAATGAAAGTCTAACACAGATCAAAGCACTCAGTTGTTATCAAGAGTCATAGGAGAAACATTCTTACAGCTCCATGCTGTGGGAGTTGTCTTTTCCGAGAAAAACAGTCAGTGTGTAACTGCTAATGGCAGGTAAAAGTATTCCTTTTACCTCGTAGGAGAAAAGAAAGAATGTCCTTCAAGGCCAAAYTGCATTGTTTCAGCGGTGTGAGACCACTATCACAAACCCCTAGCAAAGCACAGCTTCTTCAGATGTCATGGGGGGAACAAGCTTCTTCTCTTTTTTCTTGGCTTCTAATCAAATCAATCCAGTCCTCAAAAAGGCCAGGGTTTTTTTTCCCTCAGATCAAGGTCGCTTTCCTTTTTTCTTATTCASGTCTCTCTCTCAGTCCTTTCCGAGACACTTATTTTCTCCATGTTGGAGAACCACAGCACAGTCTCCTTATTGATCTTCAGTCTCCATTTCTTTCTTACATCTCTTCACCCTCCTGCTCTGTTTTTCCCAGTTCAAGATACTAAAACTTCATGCTAACAACCTAAAACTAACATGGTGGCCTCACTATCTTGTTTGGAATTCTTTCTTAATTACTAGATAATGCGTCATCACAGAGGTGTAACCAACCTGTGCAATTGGCCCAGGCCTGATGGGCAGCCTGTCAATCAACCCAGAGCCAATGATGGATTGGCTCTAAAACACAGGAGGCAGGGCTCCTTTTGTAGGAGAAGGAGAAAGCTTCTAGAACTTCCTCACAGGAGCCATCTTTGTGGTTTTCTTGGTCCCATCCCCCACCACCAAAAATCGGACCAAGTAAAACTATGACACCCATGAACTCCCTACCCCTGTGGATGTGAGCACTTCAATTTCTTATCCACCTAACAGTCTGTGCATCTAGTCCAGCTTCCTTTAATTCATGGAGCAGAAAACTATTAATGGAAGTAGCAGTTGAATTAAAAGGCCAATTGAAGCCAGAAGACATTTTTCTAAGGTGCTGAAAGTTTTAGCACCATTTACCTTTTGATCAGATGAGGGATGCTGGAAAAGTTTAAAGTGCAAATTCTCCTCCTACTGAAGTACATTTTCTTAAAATTGATTTGGGCTTTATTTCCATGTGTGGGGCATCACATAATGTGTATGAGTATTTTTTTGTGGTGATATACTTCTATTTACTTTTATATACATATATACTTTTATAATTTCTGCCACTTAAAAACATTGAAGATTTAGACAAAATATCACCAATTGTGATATACGTTTCATTAAGAGGTTCTTTATACTATTAACTTCTTGTAAMGATGTGAGAAAAGCAAGCCAACAGAATTTTAACAGGCAACAAAATTAAATTGTTATGGACTTAGAGGAAAAAGCACCAGTTTAGCTTTGCATCGGTGATCTCATGAGAATACTTAGAATAAAGTCAGCTACAGAAATGTTTGGTCTGGCTTGGATTTACAAGGTTTATGAGAAAGTAGAGAACAGCACCCCACAGAGGTGGTGGTAATACCTTCACGATGGACCCATGAAGGTAAAAGGAGATGTAAGTTCTGCTCTACCTACCGTAAGGCTGGGCAACCTCATCGCTTTGTGCCATTTGCTGTGTTGAAATGAAAGTGGCCTCCAGATCATGCTAGAAAAGGTGAGGGAAGAATTTCTTTTGTGAGTCTCCATTATTTCCCAAACTGGTGCAAACAATTCACAGAGCAGACAAAACCTGTCCTGGATGAATTTGCTGGATCTCATTGATTATGAAAGTGGTTTTGCATTGATAATTCCCTGATGCTTTAGTGGTTTGAAATTTCTATGAATTTCAGTCCTCTGGTGTCAGAAATAGTTGATTTACTATTTTCCAGCTTCAGTATTAATTAGCTAATTGACTACATGTTACAGAACCAGTCTGAATTTGGTCTGTGACTGGTCATTTGTCTTCTATTGCATGCATCTTGTTTGACAGAGTTAATCCATGGATGAGAGATGGAGTATAAACCTCAATGATTTATATTTCATTTATTGTTCAGTCAGCATCCTTATCGCTAGGGTTGAAAGTAGCTTGTTTTTGTTGGCAAGACGAAAATTAGTAATATTCATGACATTCACGTTGCTTTATCACAACTCCTAGATTCCTTTATTTAATAATAGTAAAAGACAAATATGTGTCATTCAGATCAGTGATTGTTAACTGATGAACTTTTAATAAGGAACTTATTATGATGTCTGGAGATGTTATTGTTATTAGAAACAACCATTTTAAAGCACTCTTAGTCTTTTTTCTTCCCCATTGCATTCCATGCTTTAAAATGTCTCACAAGGGCAGAAATATTTTACAATGTGTGAGCATTAAACAGGCTGTTATTTTTGTTTGCCAGTAGTTTGATTTTATTTTAGCTGTTATTGTTGACTGATCCAAATAAAAGATCTTAAAATGAACTTAAAATACCATATTCATAGCACAGTTACAATGAGAAGTGCATACTTGAACTGCTACTTTGAGTTATTCTGTTTCAGTGGCAAAGTACGTACCTCATGCTCTCTGTTGAAAGTATAATTTGCGAGTGATCATTGGGTGTCACTACTGCTGCTGTTCTACAGATCTTTTCCCACCACTATCAAATGAGCAGGCATGAGGATTCATTTGGGGGGGGGGGGGGGGAGAAGGAACTCAGTGATTTAAAGACCTGTGTTTTGTTTCTTCTTTCAACATGGAAAAAGGTCAGCCACCAATACTGTGACTGATACCTGATAAGGAGAAGATGTCGTTTCCACAGATACTCTGCAAGGGTGATATTGTATAAAATATGATTAATTTATTCATTAAGGAATGAATTTCCACTTAAGTGGAATCAAATGCACCTTTCTTGCTAAGAGTAAACTATTAGCAGAGAAGATCAACACTGCAATTTTACCATACTTTTTCAGATCAAAGACATGAATTTTTTACATAGTTATAATATTACCAGTTTGCAAGTTCTTAAGATGTTTGTAGACTTCAGCAAAGTAGCTTTTTTCCATTTACATGGATTAAGATTTTTCTCCACCTTTTATGAAGTAATATAATTATATGTAGGCATCTATGGATGTGTTTTGCATGGATAATGTTAAGTTTAAATTAGTACAGTATGTTCTGTAAAATTTTTATCATGCCCTACATTTTGCGTCAAGGTATTGCTACTATCTTTGTTTTCAAATGTGAGGAATTGAATGAAAATGCATTAAAGACCTTCATTCTATTCACGTAAGATATTTTAACTGGAATGAGGATTTCACCCTAAAAGTACACAGTATAGTGATTTTACAGTTGCTGTATATTCTCACTAATTATATTAGCAGCAAAGACAAGGAAGGAAACTATCAAACTTTACTTCTGAAGGGGGGTTTTACTTTGGACATAGACAAGCATTTCAGACTTGTAAATTAGACTGGATGAGACCTGGGGGGATTGTCTGGTCTAACCATTAACTTAGGCCACAGTTACAGTTACTATAGGTAGCATGTGATCATGTCCCTTTGATTTTTAAAAAAAATTCTAGAAAGGGGATAGCATAATTTCCTTTGGCCACATATTCAGTGCTTGCACATTGCCACAGTAATAAACTTCTCCCTTATCTCTGAATGCAATGTATCCCTGATGGGCTGGCAGCACAAAATGCCATGGAAAGCTGCTGATGGATAGCTAAACTAGTGCAACAGTTGTAAACGCAACACATTGCACAAGATCTAGATGCTGGAAATTTTTTTTTTAAAAGTATTTTCTTCTAAGATCTGTCTGATGCTTCACCGAAATTTATGTTCCACTCAGAGAACTCCTGGTCCCAGAACTTGGATAGTTTTTCAGCCTTAGGGTCATGGTTGGTAAGTTATTCTTACTAAAAGCTAAAATGGGTTAAAAAAAGAGGTTGCTTTTTTTTTCCCTCTGTTTTCAGTTTAGCCTCTGTTGTCACATATGGTCCCATTTTCTCTCTGCACTACGTTCTTGTGGGATTTTGAAGTTGCTATGCCCAGGAACGTTTGAATTATGACTGATATTTTTCAGTAATTCAAAGACAGCTAACAGATGGCAATGGTTTTACTTTATAATCATATGGATATGAGAAGGTAAACTACYGACAGATACAGCTGTATATACTCAAGGGTTATTTAACAGTTGCAGGATTTCAAGGGGTTTATAAAGAACTTGTGATGTAAATGTTTTTAATTACATGTGAAGTGGTCATACTTCCGGTCTACACTCAAAGATTTCTCTGGCCTGATTTGTTAAAAAACCCCAATCATAATTTAAAGCTTTCTAATTGCTAAGTTGTGAGCCCCTGTATCATCAAAATCTAGTGATAACCAAAATCCTTTTTTCATTTTCATGCTTATTGTGGATATGGTTTGTACTCCAGGATGCTTTAAATTTTAAAAATGTGTCATGGATCCATGGTTCAAATTAAAGTGTTCACAACATGACAAATTATTATCAATGTTTCTTCATAAGACCTAGGCTGTAGATACTTCAATTTTATTACTGCTGTCAGGGTGTCACAGTATCTTATTGTTTACTTAGCCATTACACTACAGTTGTCTTGTACTTCTTAATTTAACTTGTGAAACTGACAAACTAGAAAAATCTTTCCTATTGGTCATTTGGTATGGGGCATACTGGCTTATGATGCCACATCCTGAATGTTCAGGATGACTTCCCACAAGCAAAATCAATAGAAGCTGATCCCTGGAAGAAGGAAGATGTGATGCCCACGGTTGAGGTCTGTACAGATTTTGGTACCCACCTTGTTTGGGAACTCAGCTGTGCAGTGTTAGTTCCCTGTTTTCTCTTTGTGAGATGCTACCCTACTCTGGTCTGAAAATGTTTGTCTTTGAGGTCAATATCACTTTAGAGACTCTCTCTTCCTATTTGATTCAAACAAAGTCTACTATGGCATATTTTCAAGGAGGCAGTTTCAGTAATGATCAGTTCAGAGGAGGATTTGTAGGATTCTTTTGCTACATTGATTATCTTCTTCCTCTTTCATGCACATATTGTCCTCTACCGTTTCATTCCTTGCTTTAGAAGCGGGAACAAAACTCGCTTTTTCTCTCTGCTACTGTGTTCATAGAGACCAGAATAAGCATACTACCTGAAAAATGTGACTCTGAGGAAGACTGAAAAATAATCTAGTGTCCTAAATGACCTAAATGGCCACATACAGTAAGAAGAACTCTTTATTTACTTATTTCAGTCTCATAAAATTTTTTCCTCAACAAGTCCACATACAGTGGAAAAGAAATTACGTTTAGGAGATAGGTTAAGGCCAAGGAACATCGATGGGAAAGTCCAAGAAAGGCAGGAGACCTTGGGAAGAGGCCAATGATGAAAGATGTCAAAAGGCAGGGTGCAGGCAGTAATTATAGCAACAAAAAGGAGAACATCTGCCCAGAAAAAGGATGCAGTTTCTGGAGCTGAATCACTGTTAACAGTTTCCAGAAATGACAAAGCAATACAAAAGTTCAGTAAAATGTTATGCAAGAGATTAGGGAATTTACCTTTTGGTATTTCAGGATTAGGGGTGAAGACTTCATGAAGCTGGCATCAGCCATTCTTGGAATATATAAATTTTTGGGGTTTTTGTTAGAAAGAGAACATCTTTATTAGGAGAAAGTTTGCTACAGCCTTGCTAAAATTGAGGGCTGAAGCTATGCCTGAAGAACTACAAACCTATAATAATATTAAAATCCAATAAATTTGATTTTAAAATAACCAAAAGGCTTAGACTTTTATAATTTAGCTCTATCTAAAATCTGAACTAAGTAGAGTTCAGTGCTTTAAGTGAGTGTAGGTGGGGCACAAGCTCTGATCTGTGGTAAGCATTATGTTAATGGTTCTGCATTATCTGTATTTAAATCCCTATCCTATTTGTTCACACCTACAGGCATTTATAGTTTCCTTCCACTGAGGCTCTGCACAGTGGTGCTGGCTCTTCTCTCTCCTTTGCTATTGGAGGCCACTCTAAGCAGAGAAGGAATGTTCATATCCATAGTGCTCACAATGCATTGATTTGGTGGGGGAATTCACTTAACATAAGTGAATGGTCGAGGGCTAGCTGAAGCACTGACCACATTGCCTCTGAGAATCATTCAATATGAGTCATAGAGTGTTTCCTTGTGTCCTAGGTTAGCTGAGTATTGTATTCCTATCATCTGCTTATGTGAGAGGAAAGTTAAACAACCCTTCTGTAACTATACATGATAGTCGAGACTGCTCTGGTTTGTTTGGTGATGTTCCTCCCTTCAAGGACAATGGGAGGGAAAGGGACAAGACACAGACTTTTTTTCTGGGAGGCTCCCTCTCTCGGGATC
>NW_026623994.1:0-15907 GCF_030028575.1 Malurus melanocephalus | reverse complement strand
CCCTCTGGGGACCCGGAGGGGAAGCTACTCCCAGGAGGGAAGAGAAAGGCTTTGGGATCTAACAGCTGATTCCACAGGTTTTTTTTTCTTTGTGTTTATATAATTTTTTAAATAAATAGTTTTCTTTCCCCCTTTTCTTTTCACTTTCCTCTCTGTGGAAAAGGTTGTCTCCAGGACCCGGGTGGAGAAAAGAGAGGGGGGAGGGGGTTTGCTGGAACTTGGGAGTGTTTTGCTCCCACTGAATTAACTCAAACCACAACACCTTGGCAGAACTATTCTGCAAGGCCCTTTATGGCTGTAARCAGGGCCATCTCCTGTAGCTTATTGCTGTGGTCTGCGTGGCTTCTGTTGCCATTTTACTGCTAAATTAAACTGTTTGAATTATGTTTGCTGACTTCTGATAGACTAAAAATAATACACAATCTGTCTAACCCAATTTTTTCAGCAAGCTCAGTACAAGGTCAGATTAAAGGAAAACAACTGATTTGTCAATACTAGTTTTTTGGTTTACCCTCAAAATATACAAAAGCATATTTTTGTCCTCYGCATTGAAACCAACAGGATTAATACTTTATGCTCTTATGGCAGAAGTTTATCTCATAGCTTCAAATATTAGTGAGAACTCTGTCTATATAAAATTTTGTATATTCAGGTTTTGTAAATATGAGCTCAGCAGTGGTCATTAACTATACATTCTTTCAATTAAAATACGTATTATTACCTATACATGGATTACTATCAAGCCCAGCAGGAGGAAATAAACACACTGATGACACTACTTAATATTCTGGACAATGTGGGGCTGGAGCTGGAAACTTCAATGTACATGACCACACTGCATGACTACAACTTTACTGTAAGTGACAGCTGTTGAGCTTGGATGCTTTGTTTCCTTATTTTAAAATGCTCAGATAAAATGCAGTATTTAAAATGTCGCATGCAGTAACATGAAAGATAATCAAATAGCAGTTCTTTCCATTTGGTAGCTCAATCACAAGTATACATATGTGAAATTATGGCCCATAATAGAGTGGGAAGAAAATGAAAATATTTGATGATTGCAACATCTTTACAACTGTTATTTAATATGTACATTTTCAGCCTCTATTGTGAGTGTCTTACCTCACTGATGAAAAATGAAAGATAATGCTGAAGTTGTAGAGTTGAAACAGTAATATGCTTCCAGCCTTCCCCATCATGCCAACTGCTGTCTTACATCATTACTTTCCCCTCTGGATCTGCACTCTGCAGATTCTCTGCTACAGCCTTGGTAATCTCCTACTCATTCTCTGGAAAAGCGCCTTCTGCTTATCACCCTTTTTGTTCTTTGCAAGCACAAAAATATGTATCTCAGTTCACTGCTTATAGAAGTTATAAACACCGTGGTTATATATGTAGTCTCTATAGTGTGAGTTTTTATTAAAGCTGTTAAAATTGTGTACTGTGCACTMTTTCCTCCTGCTGCCCAGGAGAAAACCAGTTGTTTCTAAGAATATTTTTCTAATTCTGTGTCAGACAGAGAAGCTGGTGTTTTGCATCTGTGCTTTTTCCTAAATAATTTGAACTTTTTAAATTTTGTGTGAAAATGCTTGTTTTCTGAAGCAGCTGCTCTGAAAAACAGATTTGCAGGAAAGTGGAATATGATTCTGGAGATCATGAACTGTAACCATTGCACAAAATCAGCTGGTAATTAATGAAAAGAAATKGAGCTTTTGTAGAAGCATGATTGTGAATGAGTTGGTGTGGTAACTCTTCAATTGCATTTATTGTTATCAGAGATGAGGATGTCATCACAGTTTGCAGTTTTGAGCTCTTGRAGGGAAGAGAATGTATATAAAATAGAGGTTTTAAAGGGGATAAAGGCTCATCTAAAGATGGAGATGGAAGGCATCTACTTACTGCAGTAGATGGCTGGTGGAGTTAAAGAAAGGTTTGTATGCAATTTTTCGAGTCTGCTCATAAAAGAAATGGCAGAAATCCGTGGTAGGATAGTAGTCTTGCAAAGACCAGATCTTTCCAGAAGGCAGGGGTACCGTGTTTATGGTGCAGTAGATTTCAAAGATATATAGAATAATTTAGAAAGAAATATAGAACAATATAGAAAGAAAGTTTTTTTGCCAAAATTACTTCAAGAGGTGCATGGTAAGATGCATTTAAAAAAAAAAAAAAAAGGTCGGGCTTGCATCAGATTTGGGTATTAATCAAACCTCTGTCATTCTGCTATCAGTTGCATGGGTTTGATAGTTAGGGGTATCAAAGCAAAGATGTCAGAATTAAATTTATCATATGAAGATCAGAAAATAATTGTACTGCCAGGTTCATCTGCAGATGTGATGGCTAACATTTCTCCAAATTCACATATAATACAAAACCTTGATATTGATAGCTTCAGATTTATCTTTGATAAATTATAAGGGGCAATAAAGTCTGTTTCACTGTAAATAAAGAGTAAATAGATGGAGGTCAGTATGTCAGTTGCAAACTAAACAGCAACTCAGACATTAGAGGTCAATGTCGGAAAGTCAACTGAGTGAAGTTAAAATATTGGAAAATAATTAGATCAAAATACACAAAATAGGTATAACTTGTGCATTAAATAAAGGAGGAAGACTGAAGTACTGTAGTAAAGCCAGAGCCTAGCTAAAGCCTTCAGAAATAATTAAAGCTTTTTTCAGTTTTCTGGGCTTAATTTTAAACTTTTTAGATATGTGAAAGAATTAAGAATGATAATTGCTCAGAGTTAGGTCTAACTTTGTAGAATAAGTAACCCAAAAACTTCTTCAACTTCACAAAAAAAACCCAAAAAAAACCAAAGATAATACCCTGTGAAACTAGAGATTTGGAGAAGTGTAGGCAGAGCCCTTAAACTGATTCTCAATCTTCAACTAGGGCAATAGAATTGATAATTGAAGGTAAACTAAAGAGTGCTGGAAGGAAGTCTAGAATATGAAAACTTCTTCCACTAAGTTGGATGTGAAACTTGAATGTTTTCAAAGCAGGTTATCTGGCCTTTTCCCTTGAATAAAGAAAGAAGTTCATTCCCCATGTTCTTTTGCTACCTCCTTTGCTACCTGTGTAGCAAGTTTCATTGTAAATGGTAGAATAAAAAAACCCCACAACCCACATTTCATGGATCAAGCACATCAGAAAATAATTTGAAACATTTATTTGAGAATATATTTTGTAAAGGTCTTTAAGTGGTTAAAGAGGAAATCATGTTGACCTGCTCTGTAAAGAAAGTTATCAGGTTGGAGGAAAGTTACAGAGATTCAGAGATCAGTCTTTGGACCAATAAAATTTAATATTTTAATTAAAGTCTTTGGCAGAAAAGACCTAACGAGGCCTGCTGATAGAGCAAAGTTGTTCAGCCTGATCAAAAAGAGGGATCAAAAATTGGGTTACCTTGTGGAATAGTCTGCAAGGGGTGTGATGAAATTTAGTAGTACAGCTGCTAAGTCCTATCCTTAGGAAATAGTAATAAGAAAAATCATTATTCACTGAAAACTGTTTAGTTTTGTCATTTGGAAATGACAAAAGATTAGAGGAATTTAGTGTAACAGTTGATAACACAATAAGTACAAGTCAAGAGTTATGAAAAAATATGAAAATATGAAAATATGAAAGGGGAAATGAGATCACAGGATTCCTTGCTAGCATGCTATATTCTTTTTCATTATGAGTGTTTCTAGTAGTGTTTAGGAGAAAGGATACAGGCAAGCTTCAATGCGAAGCCTGTTGCGAACAAAAATAAAATAAACACTGGTTTGTTCAGCTTAGCAAAGTGAAAACATGACCTCTAGAAAGGGAAAAGGACTAGTTTAGCTAAATAACAATATTAATAAAATACCAAATAAAATAACTACAATAGAGTTTAGACAACCAGGAGAAACGTTCAACTGTCAGAAGCAGTGGGAAATTCTGAAAAGAAATCCACTAAGGGTATTGGAACTTGACAGTCTAAGTACTTTTAAGGCACTCTGATGAGCTTGACCCCAAGCAAGAATATGATGGAATACCACAAGTCATTTTTTTCAGCCTTTGCCTCTATTAACTAATTTGGGGTTTATCAAACACCTAAATAGTCTCCTTAGCGTTTCATCGCAGTCATTCCTGTATTTGCATGGTTTTTTTTTAATGGTAATTTACTTATTAGCTTCTTTGGTGCTTGTGGATGGATTATTTGTGTTGCCCTGAGAAACTAAATCAAAAAGGTTGGCAAGCAAACCAAATGGGCTGGGCTACCTTTATGACTGCTCTCGAATTCTTCTTTTCAATTTTTCCTTTTTCCTGTCTCCTTCTTTTTCAGTGAGATTCTTCTCACCTTTCCTTACGGTTATCTAGTTGCTGCGCTAACACATTAACACTTCAATTTTTCTCACCTCTTCCAAATAAATCAGGAGTGAAATTGTTAAAGCTACAAGTTTTGCAGGTTTCATGCTGAAGGGAAGGCCAGGCACCTTACAAATTTAAACAGTGTTTTTCAACCTGTTTGTAATCATAATCAGTCTATGCTAGTTTATACCTGGTTTAGATAAGAAAATTAAATTTTTTAATGGGAACATTGAGAATTTTGCAAGCAAATCCTGTTTTCAAAAAACTTCATGATGTGTACCTATTCTGACTGAATTTGTGGCAGCTTTTCTGACAGTAGGAGTTTGAGATTCATAAACCTACTTTGCATGATACCYTAGATCATCCCTAGACAAGTCAAAAGGAATAAGCTCTTCAAACATCACTGAAGCTTAGTGTAAATCCATGATAGATGGGATCTTGACCCTTGTGCAAGTGACATTCAGAACAAATGGAGTCTACAGAGTGGTGACCATTTTACTATATGAACAGCCCTAAGAGAAATCCGTMTCTTCCTTAATGCCTTAAAGGCATTAAAAAATTAATCTTTTTTAGACTGAGCCCAATTCTTAGCTTGAGGTTTTTTGGATTTCAGTACCAATCCAAGAAGATCTTTGAAATATTTGGTAGAATACTGTTTTAGTTGRGAGAAACAGGGATGCAGTGATTGACAAGAATTATGCTTGAGTAGTGCTGTCTGTCTACCCTGACATGCTGAGCTAATGAAAAAAAAAATGTGGATCAAGAGATTGAGGGAGGTTAAGTGATACATGCCAATTTAGAGAGCACAAAGTATTTGTAATTCATACTCGCCATCCACAAGCAGTTATTTTGGGGGATAACATTTAATTTTCATTCATATGGACAACAATATCTGACTCRAAAAGTTATGGTTAGCCCATATTTTGCAGCATAATTATGGAAGCAATAAACAGGCTGACAGAGCTTCGCAGAATTACAGAATCAGCTTGGTTGGAAAAGACCTTTGAAGTCATAAAATTCAACCTATGACCTAACACCACTTATCAACTAAACCATGGTGCTGAGGTTTGGTGCTGGAGGCAGTGATTCAGACAAACAATCAGCATTGGGAAAGAGGAAATTAAAAAAGAAACTTTTAATCCCCTTTTCTATTCCACGCTACTGTAGTTCAGATATATGTGGCCGTTATCATATTTAAATTTGGATTGTTTAAATATTTTTTATGCCTTACCTATATGCAGTATTTTTATCCTAGAAAGAGTACTTATATGTATTTTGAGTTTTTCACAAGCACTTCCTACAAAAATTTTGCTAATAGAACACTGGCTTAAAGTTTATAAGAGTAACTGTAATTCTTTGCTGACATACCATGCTAAGTTCTGCATGGCCTCTCGGCAATGAATTTGTTARTGAGACTAATGCTGAATGACAGCACATTCTAGTGCTATTCAGAATTTTAAATCAGGGTAGTATGTTGATACATGCTTGAGAGCATCAAATAATTCAGAGTTCTGCTGGTGTGAATGCCATTCATTTATTTTGAAAATCTAGAATACTTTCTGGGAATCTCACTTCCTGGCCTCATATACCACCTGAAGATCCCAAGAAGGCATCTCTTTCACACTGCAAGTTTTTCTCTTGTCCTGGGTCAGACTGTATGAACTGCAGCTCTGAGCATCATCTGAAGTGAATAGGAACTTTGCTATTGCTTTCTGTTGTCAAAATACAGAACACAGATAGGACAACTGTAGAAATGCGCTACAGCGATGCATGTCTTCCTAAGTGTTTTTTTTTCATTTAAGGAGGGCAGCTTTTTCAGTTCTTCGGTCATTTTGGGAATTGCAGAAGTGAAACCTAGGTTGTTTTTGAGTCTGTAGAAGCGTGCTCAGCTTCAGTAATATTCAGTAGAGTTTTGGAATAAACCTTTCCTGTGAGTGAAGTTAGTGCAGATTTTTCCATTTTTAATAAACCATATAGTTGAATTGAACATTCTTGTGTGTTGCGCAACTGTTTATAATAAAGTTGTGCCAGCTAACTATCTTTTAAAAAAATATTCTATTATCAGTTTCTAGAAAACATATTCCAAAATACCTTCCTTATTTCAATGTGTTTCAGTAGAAACACCAATAGAAAAGTTCTGGGTTGGTTTTTATTTTGATGAGTAGAAATATAAATAAATCCTGTGTTTGTTTAGAATTTGGTCTCCTCCTGACTCAAGATTCATAAAACATTTGAAGATATTGTTTAAGATGTTCAACCTGCAAAAACAATAAAAAATAAATTGGGGGGGGGGGGTYCCCTCTTTCTTTCTTCTTTTTCTTTAAACTGAAACTTAATGTGCTGGCTTGTCTGGAGAACAAGCAAGACCTGGGTTGGTTTTTTTTTTCAGTGAATGTTTTTCCCCTGAAATCTATTGGAAGTTTTCTTGGCTTTTTGCAGGCCTTCATTTTGTTTTTGGGAAAGGGAGGTTACCTTTCTTTAAGCTGATTGATACCTTGTTCCAAAGTAAGGATAGGGTAGTCCTATTTGAAGTGGTTCATATGAAGACCAGTTCTGCAATATTACTGTTATTGCTACCTAGTACTTAGAAAATGTGCTCAAAAAAGTGAACCTAAAGAATTAGTGAAGAAAGAAACAGGCAACAAATATTTCAACTTCAAGAGTGGTGTGTCAAATCTAACAGCTGCATTAGTATGTGGCATCCTGTTGTGATTTTATCTGAGCTGATGGTCGTTAACCAACTACAGGAAAGCTTCTTGACCTTTGTGGTTGTAAGTATTAATGAAAATTGATTTTAAAAGGAAAAAAAAAAAAGAGTGTGGGTTCTTCTTACTTAAGAGGAATGATTGAATAATTACAGCTAGTGACGTGGGTCTAGGTACTGCATGCCTTTTTTCAGTGCTTTCATACCTTTCAAGTAGAAAGYAAAGTTATATTTAGAAATAAATAAAACTTTCAGCTTATGAGTTTTAGTCTCAATGCTCTTCCAGTCTCGATTCAAAAGGAAAAGTATGGTTAGACATTGACTGAAACTTTGTGATACAGTGTGTGTTCGTGTTTATTAATTTTACATTGTTTTGTTTGAAGACGACATAGGAGAAAATTCTTAGACAGTAAATTTTGGTTTTCCTTCAAGACTTCAACTTCTATGAGTATTTGACAGAAAGAAACAAGGCGCAATATAGCTTTGTGGCTTCATCTTTTTTATGCTTGTGTTTTGTGAGGCTTTCTGTATTTCTGCCTCCTGCCAAGGGTTTGTGTTCAGTTTTCTTAAGTAAATGRTTCCTCTGCTCCTTAATCAGGACATGTAGGCACTGATCTTTAAAATATTTTTCTTTGTGCTTTGTTCCATTCTTGTTTAGGAGGAGGTAGTAAACAGTAGTTCCACTGTAGGGACTGGCAGATGATTTAAAATCTTCCTGAAAGAAAAGAAAAATACCTATTTCTGTAGAGCTTTTGCTGTTTTGAGCAAATCTGTTAATAGCATACGAGAAGGAACCTATAAAAACAAATCATGAAAAGTTCAGCTTCGTTGAACAGAATGAAGGCTTTATTATTTTAAGCTGATTATATAGTTAGTGGCCACATTAAACATTTTTATTGTGCCTCTTCATGTTTTAAAGTCCAGTTCTTAAAGGGGTTTGTCAACATTCAGAAATAAATTTCATGCACATGAATAAACCTTTACCAGGCATTTGAAAATAGAATCATAGCTAGGTTTTAAGTTTGGTGGAGAGTAAAGCCTTTCACAAGCATTGCAGCTACATCTTCAATCATGCTCAAAATCACACATTTGTCAATTCATATTCATGCCTATATGCCATGCAAGTATTATGGGTTTGCATTATGTATTACTAGAGTGCATTGTGCAATAATTTCATATAAGATACTTCACTAAGGACAGGTCCTGCCTGACCAAACTACTGGCCTTGTATGATGGAGCGGCTGCATCAGTGAACAAAGGAAGAGCTGTGGATCGCATCTGTCAGGACTTTCTTAGGGCCTTTGACATGGTCTCTTACAATGTCCTTCTCTCTCAAAATGAGAGATACGGATTTCATGGATGGACTGTTTTCTGGATAAGGAACTGGCTAGATGGTTTTAGCATAGAGAACTTAAAACACATTTAACACCTTTTATTGTCAAAGCTGTATTTAAGTAATTTCTATGTGATTGTAGTGGAAAAACGGACCGCGGAGTTACACATACTTTTGGATTGGCGTGACAGGCCAAATAGCTCACTGCCTCTCAGTATTCTTTACTCCTTCAATTGGAAGGTCTAATTTTAATAAGACRGCAGTCTTCTGATTTCTGACAGTTTAATAACCAGTTTAATCTTTGATATTTCCTTGCTTGATTGGCTCTTTTGTTGCCTACTTCTGTTGCTGCAAAGGTTTTGCCATGCTCTAGAACTAGAAATTAGTGAAATTACAGAAAAACAATTTCATAGCCAGAAGCTTCAGAGAAAAGTGCTATTTACTCCAGTTCCACATCTGCTCAATGGAAGTACTATTGTGATCCTGGAGGAAGATTTTATTAATTAGGGATATTTTTAGTATTTTTTTCTGCAGAGATTGTTTTGGTCTCGATAATCAGCCACATGTACTCAAAGCAGAAATTCTTTTCCCTTGTTCCAGGAACCTCTGACACTGTAACTGAAACTTGTTCTTACTGACACATACTCTTCATATGAAAGAACATTGTACTTCTTGTCATGTGCATGATGGGAATAGCATCAGATGAAGCTCTATTTTCCAAGGGGGTAATACACATCGCTGTGCAAATATAAAACCTATATCACTTTCTTCTTATTTGTGCTTCATTTTTCATGGTTTATAAACATTGTGATGAATTCTGCATGGGCAGTTTTCATCATGTTTAAGGAAAGGAGCTGCATGCTAGAGAATTAATTATGTCATAGCTCAGTAGYTACTTTGTTTGTCTAACTAACTGCATGCCCTCCCACCATTTATTTACAGTTCRAGGTCTCAGTTCTAAGGGGTTACACTACTCTGTACTTGTGGAATATGTCTTACCTTATAGATCCTCCCCAACCCTTAGAGTTTCCAGTTTATCCAGGGATAAACTGGAAAAGGCTGCCGAAGTTATTAAAGCCCTTAGGACACATGCTGAAATAATCTTGAGAGTCAGCTAGGCCATTTCCATGCCTTTCAGGAGGCTTCAATGCCTTCCTAATAAAGCTATGTACACAGAGACCAGGTACACAGAGAACAGGGAAGTGGGGAAGGAAGTAAGAACCTTTCACCATTGCTGTAGCAACAGAATAAACTCGTCTGCATGCCAGGGTACAAGTGTAGGTCCACAGGGCTTATACCACAGAAACCCAATGCTCTTTTGCTGTTTCCTCTTCTGAAAATAATCTTAAATAAGTCCTGTGCAAACTCTCACTAATCCAGGTATAGAATCTGTTAGGATATTTGCTGTTCACATTAGTCATGACAGGAAAATTTTCTAACACAATGACAATAATGGAATTATTTAATACATTCTGCATTTACAGTAAAGATGAGAAGAAAAAATGGTATGATTTTTGGCTTTGTCATCTTTGGAACGAAGAAACACATAGCATTAAGATGTAGAGAAATGGTGATATAACTACATTCTTATAAACGTGTCACAGCATGAACTCAGGTATTGTCATTACATACTTTGTCTCTGATACAGAGATGAATATTTCATCAACAATGGACTTGGGATGAAATAGTCAATGATGTTGACACCATAGGTTCTTACATTTTGACAAAGGATGAAATTACGTCGCAACCAATACCTTACCTAAGGTTGTTTGTAAACACACTCTCTTGCTGCATCTCGGCTGCCTGAACGCATTCACACATCGGGAAGAAGGGGAAAGGCTCTTTGCAAAACTCTTGCTTTCAGTGCGAAATCTCGCTTCTTCACGCTTTGTAAGGCACAAGACAGGATACAGTGGAATTACCTTATAAAAAGTATTTCTCCAAGAGGTCTTGCTTGTAAACACTCTCTCTTGCTGCATCTCGCTTGCCTACATGTGGTCAAGCGTGGGGAAGAAGGGGAAAGGCTCGTAGCAAAGTGGTTGCTTTCAGTGCAAGATCTCGGTTCCGCATGCTTTGTAACCGGCAGCATACAAAGGAAAAACATTACAGAAAGCATTCCTCCAAGAGAACTTGTTTGTAAAAACTCGCTCTTGCTTCATCTCGCTTGCCTGCAAGAGGTCACACTCTTGGGGAAGAAGGGGAAATGCTCTTTGCAAAAGTGTTGCTTTCAGTGCGAGATCTCGCTTCGGCACCCTTTGTAACCAGCAAAAAAGCATACAGTGGAAGCACCTTACAGAAAGTATTTCTATGAGAGTTCTTGTTTGTAAACACTCTAACTTGCTTCATCTCGCTGGTCCGCAAGTGGTCACGCATGGGGAACAAGGGGAAAGGCCCTTTGCAACAGTGTTGCTTTCCGTGCAAGATCTCACTTCTGCACACTTTGTAATCGGCAACAGAGCATAAAGTGGAAGCATCATACAGAAAGCATTTCTCCAAGAGATCATCTTTGTAAACTCTCTCTTGCTTCATCTCACTTGCTTACAAGCAGTGACACTCATGGGAAACAAGAGGAAAGGGTCTTTGCAAAACTGTGGCTTTCAGGGCGAGATGTTGCTTCTGCACGCTTTGTAAGCCGCAACGCAGCATACAGTGGAAGCATGTTACAAAAAGCATTTCTACAAAAGATCCTCTCTGTAAACACTCTTGCTGCATCTCACTTGCCTGAAAGCAGTCACGAGTGGAGAAGAAGCGGAAAGGCTCTTTGCAAAAGTGTTGCTTTCAGTATGAAATCTCGCTTCCACACGCTTTGTATAGCGAAAGGCAGCATACAGTGGAAGCACCTTACACCAAGTATTCCCACGAGAGTTCTTGTTTGCAAACACTCTAATTTGCTCTATCTCGCTTGCCTGCAAACGGTCACACGTGGGGAAAAAAGGGGAAAGGCTCTTTGCAAAAGTGTTGCTTTCAGAGTGAGGTCTCCCTTCTGCACGCTTTGTAGGGTGCAACCTTATAGAAAGTATTTCTATGAGAGTTATTGTTTGTAAACACTATCTCTTGCTGCATTTCACCCACATGCAAGTGGTCACGCGTGGGGAACAAGGGGAAAGGCTCTTTGCAAAAGTATTGCTTTCAGTGCGAGAAGTGCTTTTCACACTTTGCAAGCCGCAAGGCAGCATACAGTGGAAACACTTTACAGAAAGCATTTTTCCGAGACATTGGGTTGTAAATACTCTCGCTTGTGAGCACACGGTCACTTGAAGGGAAGAAAGGGAAAGGCACTTAGTAAAAGTGTGCATTTCAGAGTGAGATCACGCTTCTGCATGATTTGTAAGGAGCAACGCAGCATACAGTGGAAGCACCTTACAGAAAATATTTCTATGAGAGTTCTTGTTTGTAAACACTCTCTTGCTGCATCTCGCTTGCCTACATGTGGTCCYGTGTGGGGAACAAGGGGAAAGGCTCTTTCAAAAACTGTTGCTTTCACTGAGAGATCTTGCTTCTGCACAATTTATAAGACACAACGGAGCATACAGTAATAGCACCATACAGAAACGATTTCTCCAAGGAATCTTGTTTGTAAAGATTCTCTCTTGCTGCATCTCGCTTGCCAGCAAGAGGTCACGCATGGGAATGATTGGAAATGGCCCTTAACAAAAGTGTTGATTCAGGGAGGGAATCACCTCTGTACACTTTGTAAGCCTCAACACACATATAGTGGAAGCAAATTACAGAAAGGATTTTTCCAAGAGATCATCATTCTAAACACTCTCTCCTGATGCATCTCGCCCACCTGAAAGAGGTCACGCGTGGGGAACAAGGGGAAAGGCTCTCTGCAACAGCGTTGCTTTCAGTGTGAGATCTTGCTTCTGTACGCTTTCTAAGCTGCAATGCTGCATAGTTTCAGAGCATCTTACAAAAAGCGCTTCCCTTATTGTTCTTTTCTGTAAATACTCTCTCTATTTGCATCACACTTGCCTGCAAGCAGTCACRCGTGGGGAACAAGGTGAAAGGCTCTTTGCACAAGTGTTGCTTTCAGTGCGAGAACTCGCTTCTGCATGCCTCATATGCCGCAAGACAGCATACACTGGAAACACCTTACAGAAAGAATTCTTATGAGAGTTCTTGTATGTAAACACTCTAACGTGCTGCATGTCGCTTGCCTGCAAGCGTGGTGAAGAAGGGGAAAGGCTGGTAGCAAGAGTGATGCTTTAAGGACGAGAACTCGCCTCATGGTGCCTTGTATATGGCGCAAGGCCTCATAAAGTGGAAGCACCTTACAGAAAGTATTTCTATGAGAGTTTTCTTTGCAAACACTCTCTTTTGCTGCATCTCACTTGCCTGAAAGTGGTCACGCGTGAGGAACAAGGGGAAAGGCTCTTTGCAAAAGTGTTGCTTTCAGGGTGAGAACCGCTTCTGCACTCTTCAAATGCCTGAGAGCATCATACAGTGAAAGAAACGTGCAGAAAGTATTTCTATGAGAGTTCTCATTTGTAAACACTCTCTCTTGCTGCATCTCGATCACCTGCAAGCGGTCACGTGTGGGGAAGGAGCAGAAAGGTTCGCAACAAATGTGTTGCTTTCAGGGCAAGAACTCGCTACTGCACACTTCATATGCCTGATAGCATCATACAGTGAAAAACCTCACAGAAAGTATTTCCATGAGAGTTCTTGTGTGCAAACAATCTCTGTTGCTGCATCTCGCTTGTCTGCAAGCGGTCATGCGTGGGGAACAGGGGGAAAGGCTCTTTGCAAAAGCGTTGCTTTCAGATCGAGATCTCGCTTCTCCACGCTTTGCAAACCGCAATGAAGCTCACCATAAAAACACCTTACAGAAACCATTACTCCAAAAGATCTTGTTTGAAAACATTCTCTCTTGCTTAATCTCACCTGCCAGCAAGCGGTCACACGTCGGAATGATGGGGAAAGGCTCCTGGCAAAAGTGTTGATTAACAGAGAGACGTCTCTTCTATACGCYTTGTGAGGCGAAACACACATATAGTGGAAGCACCTTACAGAAAGGATTGCTCCAACAGATCATCTTTGTAAATGCTCTCTCTTGCTGCATGATACTTGCCTGCAAGCGGTCATGCATGGGAAACAAGGGCAAAGGCTCTTTGAAAAATGTTACTTTCAGTGTGAGATCTCACTTCTACACGCTTTGTAAGCCACAAAGAGGCTTACCATAGAGGCACCATACAGAAACCATTTCGCTGAGAGACCTTGTTTGTAAACACGATCTCTTTTTCTCTCTTGCTTACTCTTGCATGCAGGGAATCGGTAACCTGTGGGAAAGATCGGGAAAGGCTCATAGCAAAAGTGTTGATTCAGGGAAGGATGTCACGTCTGTACGCTTTCTAAGCCACAAAACACATATAGTGGAAGCACATTAAAGAAAGGATTGCTCCAAGRGATCATCTTTATAAACACTCACTCTTGCTGCATCATGCTTGGCTGCAAGCAGTCACGAGTCGGGGAGCCAGGCAAAGGATCTTTGCAAAAGTGCTGCTTTCAGTGGGAGATCTCGCTTCTTCACGCTTTCTAAGTGGCAACGCAGCATACCGTGAAGCACCTTACAGAAAGCATTTCTACAAGAGATCTTGTTTGTAAACACACTCTAATGCTGCATCTCACCTGCCTGAAAGAGGCCAGGCGCAGTTAGGAATCAGAAAGGCTCCTAGCAAGAGTGTTGCTTCTAGTGAGAGAACACGCTTATGCTTGATTTCCAAGCTGCATTACACCATACTGTCGGAGCATCCTATGAAAGCGTTCCTCATAGACATCTTGTTTGGAAACACTCTCTCTTGCTGCATCGCACTTTCCTGCAAGCACTCATACACAGGGACGAAGGGGACAGGCTCTTAGCAAAAGTGCTCCTTTAAGAGTGGGATATCATTTCTGAACGCTTAGTATGCAACAGCAGAGCATACACTAGAAGAACCGTATCCAAAGCATTTTTCTGAGACATGTTGTTTATAAACACTCTCTGAAGCTGCATCTCGCTTGCCTGAAAGCAGTCAAAAACTTTGGGAACAAGGGGAAAGGCTCTTTGAAAAGTGTTGCTTACAGGGTGAGATCTCCTTTATGCAGTATTTCTAGGCAGAAAGGCAGCATACAGTGGAAGCACCTTACAAAAGGAATTTCTGAGAGATTTTGTTTGTAAACACTTGCTCTTTCTACACCTCGATTGCCTGCAAGTGGTCACGCGTGGGGAAAAAAAGGGGAAAGGCTCGTTGCAAAAGTGTTGCTTTCACTGTGAGAATTTGCTTCTGCAAGTGTCATATGCTTGATCTCAGCATACAGTGGAACCACCTTACACAAAGTATTTCTAAAAGAGACCATGTTTGTAAACACTCTCATTTGCTCTACCTAGCTAGCCTGCAAGTGGTCAAATGTAGGAACAAGGGCAAAGGCTCTTTCCAAAAGTGYTGCTTTCAGTGCGAGGAACCGTTTCTGAAAGCTTTGCATAGCAAAAGGCAGCATACAGTGGAAGCACCTTGCACCAAGTATTCCCATGAGAGTTCTTGTTTGAAAACACTCTCATTTGCTGTACCTCATTTACCTGCAAGTGATCACACGTGGGGAACAAGGGGCAAGGCACGTTGCAAAAGTATTCCTTTCAGTGCAAAAACCACTTCTGCACGCTTTGCATGGTGAAACTCAGCATACAGTGGGAGAACATTATAGGAACTATTTCTATGAGACTTCCTATTTGTAAACACGCTCACTTACTACATCTCCCTCCCCTAATGGGGATCACGCAGGGGAACAAGGGGAAAGGCGCTTTGCAAAAGTGTTACTGTCAGTACGAGGAACGACTTCTGCACACTTTCTAAGCTGCAAGGCAGCACACAGACGAAGAACCTTAAAGAAACTGTTTCTATAAGAGTGCTTCCCTGTAAACACTGTAACTTACTGAATCCCGCTTACCTACAAGCGGTCATGAGTGGGGAACGAGGAGAAAGCCTCTCTGCAAAGGTGTTGCTGTCAGTGCGAGAACCGCTTCTGCACGCTTTACAAGCCGCAAGCCAGCATACACTGGAAGCACATATTGGAAAGTATTTCCATGAGAGTTCTGGAGTGCAAACACTCTAATTTGCTCTATCTCGCTTGCCTGAGAGCGGCCACGCGTGGGGAACAAAGGATAAGGGTATTTCAAAAAGTGTTGCTTTCAGTGCGAGGAAAAACTTCTGCACGCTATGCATACCGAAAGGCAGCATAAAGTGGTAGCACCTTGCACCAAGTATTCCCACGAGAGTTCTTGTTTGCAAACACTCCAATTTGCTCTATCTCGCTTGCCTGCAAACGGTCACGCGTGGGGAACAAGGGCAAAGGCTCTTTCCAAAAGTGCTCCTCTCACTGCGAGCAACCACTTCTACAAGCTACGTACAGGGAAAGGCAGAGTAGAGTGGAAGCACCTTGCACCAAGTATTCCCACGAAAATGCTTGTTTGCAAACACTCTAATTTGCTCTATCGCGCGTACCTGCAAGCGGTAACACGTGGGAACAAGGGCAAAGGCTCTTTCAAAAAGTGCTGCTCT